>NC_057810.1:60157705-60457705 GCF_018294505.1 Triticum aestivum | reverse complement strand
TGATCTCCAAAGTGCTCTCGCTTCTCCTTGCAACGGTGATCCCAAGTTTGATTTCACCGGCGCAGACATCGTTCCTCAGGACGAAGTGCATACATGATAGCTACCTATATGTGCAAAACTGTGTTAAGGCACTTCATGCCAAGAAAACTCCGGCCCTGCTACTAAAATTAGACATCTCCAAGGCTTTTGACAACGTCTCTTGGGATTATCTGCTTGAGCTCCTACAACAGTTAGGCTTTAGTGCATGATGGCGGGACTGGATTGCCCTACTGCTGTCCACATCATCGTCAAATTTTCTGCTCAATGGCGTCCCGGGACCGAAGATTGTGCACCAAAAAGGGTTGCGGCAGGGCAAGCCCCTGTCACCGCTCCTTTTCATCCTAGCCATCGACCCGCTACACAGAGTACTCAAAGCGGTGGTGGAGCACGATCTGATCGCTCCTCTTCCAGGTCGTGAAGTCAAGCTTAAAGTTAGCCTGTATGCGGATGATGCAGTAATCTTCGCAAACCCGAACCAACATGAAGTGCAAACTATCATGGAGATCCTAACCGAGTTCGGAAACGCCACTGGGTTGCATATCAACCCGGCAAAATCAACTGCAACACCGATCCAATGTGAACACATTGATCTCTCTGATATCCTTGGGAGTTTTGGAGGTTCTGTTGCCCCTTTCCCAATCAGATACTTAGGGCTCCCGGTAGTAACGGCACAAATTAGATTAGTGCATCTGCAGTTCCTCATTGATTGAATTAGAGCTCGGTTAGCAGGTTGGAAAGGACGCCTTCTCCCCCTAAGCAGCAGAAGAGTGCTGGTACGCAATGTGCTCAGCGCCATGCCCACCTTTGCCCTCTCAGTGCTGCGGGTTCCAACAAAACTGCTCAAAGAAATAGACAAGTGTAGGAGGCATTTCCTCTGGAAGCAGGAGGAGGAAGCAACAGGGGCCAGCTGCAAGGTAAATTGGCCAACAGTTTGTGCGCTAACTAAGAAAGGAGGGCTGGGGATCCTGGACCTGCAAAGTTTTAGTCGAGCACTACGGCTACGCTGGCTATGGATTGCCTGGAAAGACCCGGACATGCCATGGGTTGGCACACCAACGGCATGTGACGACGTCGACAGAGCCCTGTTTGCTGCAGCAACAACGGTCACCATTGGAGATGGTACAACAACGTCATTCTGGCAATCAACATGGCTTGGCCCGGAGACGCTTGCCCAAAGCTACCCAGCCCTGTTAAAACACTCCAGGTGAAAAAACAGGACAGTTTCAGAAGCTCTACAAAATGAAGCATGGATCAACGACCTTGAGCACGGTGATATCAGCCAGATACTCCCTGATTTCCTGCAGCTGCACCGAAGGATCCGAGAGGCAAACATCCTGTTAAATGGAGCAGTGAAGGACCAAATTCGGTGGAACATGGAGGCAAAAGGAGAATACACAGCAAGTTTAGCTTACAAGATGCACTTTCAGGGTCGGCATAATTCAGTTTTTGAAGGCATCATCTGGAAAGCGTGGGCTCCAGGGAAGATAAAGATGTTCTGCTGGCTGCGGCTGCAAAATCGTGTCTGGTCAAATGACAGACTTCAGCGACGGGGCTGGCCAAATGGCTATTTCTGCCAACTATGCCACAGAAATCTTGAAACAAGCAAGCACATCGTCTGGGAGTGCCCCAAGGCCTGGAGTGTATGTCAACAAGTGGCGACATGGCGCGGCTGCTCCACTTTCACGCCAACGAATGAGTGGAGCCAAAAACAACCTGTGGCAATAACCAGAGATATCATCATCGGGGCGGCACCAAGGGATCGAAAAGGAGTCAAAACCATGCTTCTTGCAGTATGCTGGGAGATCTGGCAGGAGAGAAACAGGTGCACGTTCCAAAACAAGGTGGCATCTTCACTTGACATTGTGAGAAATTTGCAAAGTGCATTAGAACTATGGCGGCTTGCAGGAGCAAACTGCATTGAGAGCCCCTTCGGGGATCCTCCGTGAGATTTTAGATTATGAGTGGCATCATCTCTCTTTTTATTTTTCTCTACATTTTTCTCCTTGGTCAATGACCGTCACGCACCATGTTATCTTCACCATGTTCTCCCTGCTATGAATCAATGAAATAGCCAGCCATTGCTGGACATTTTCAAAAAAAAAAAGATGAACGAAATAAAACATGGGAAGGAGATGTGATGCTGCTTGAAATTTCGAGATACGGGCATGTGGTGTGCGGGACCATGGGACACGTGTCAAACGGCGCAGAAGGTCGACATAAAAACAGGATCCGTCGATTGAACACAATCATTTTCCATCAAGTATCTCTACTCCTAATGGAGCACTTGGTGAATAGTCCGTGCGGTTAATTTTCGCTCGTTTATTTTTGTCATACTCCCACCGCCGTTTTTTCCCGTCATCCTACCACCTCTGCATTACCCTCTATCGAAAAAAACCGATGCAAAAAAACCCCTAGGATCGATCCCTCATTCACGCAGCTGATCGATCTCCACCGCCGCCCGACACAGCAGATCGATCTCCACCGCCGCCCGATCGCACGCCCGATCCACCCCTACGCCCAGTCCGCGGCGGATCCATCCCTGTGCCGCGCCGCGGCGTATCCATCCCTATGCCGCGCCGCGGCGGATCCATCCCTGTGCCGCGCCGATCCATCCCTCTAACGCGGCCGATCGAAACCTTCACCGTCGCACTTGCAGGAGGCGGCGGTCTGCTGTTGGATCGGGCGAGGACACGGGGCCGCGATCCCGCGTGTCGTGTTCGCCGGCGATCACGACCCCGATTCGACGGCGCCCCCCTGTGACCACCCACAGGATTTCAACGTAATGCAAGTTCATACACATTATTTTATACTGAATATTTCATACTAAAGGCCATACAAAAAATCATCTTAGGAGGCGGCGATCTGTTGTGGGATCGCTTCAGGAGACGCGAAGCGATCTGGTGTGTGATCGCTTCAGGAGACGGGGCCGCGACCCCGTCTACGTGACGCTGTGATCCCCTTCTGGACGCGCCCAGGATCCAACTTCTGCTGTACGTATTGCAAGTTTATACTCAATAATCGCTCATTATCTATGTACAGAAAATACATACGGAATCTCAAGTTTATACTCGGTTATGACTATCTTTGCTGGAGCATGGTAGGCCAAACAGCAGTTATGAAATTGCATATTTGAGTTGGTTGCTTGTACTTACTTGGAATGCTCAATGTCGGCAATCTTAGATTACATATACATCAAGCACACGACCTCCTTTCCTGGAGCATGGTATGCCAGGCACCATTTCTGAAATTTGCAACAGAATCGCTTAGGAGCTGTTTACGCATGTTGCTGAACATGTTTAGTTGCTGTACATGTTTGCATAACTGAGTGTGCTGCTTTTACTTACTTTGATTGCTTGGTTGTGTGGCTTGTTCTGCTAACTTTGCACTGCCAAGAAGCAGCCTGTCCAATAAGCATAGTCAAACGATTTAGAAGCAGACTGTTTACAGAAAACAATATATCAAACTATAATTAATGTTGTCTCCAAGTTCACGAACGAAAGTGCATGAAACCACATAATACATCAAACAATTAAGAAGCAGTCTGATTACAGAAAACCTCCCAATACGGAGGCCAGGACCGTTTGTATACCTGATTAAACTGTAGGAAACATAACAAAATAAGATCATTAAGATGGTAGACAACTTCAGTTCACAAGCCATTGTTAATAGTATGAAATCTTTGCTTGTAGGTAAGTATGGGGAATCCACAAAGCAAATCTGCAGAACATACAACATCGTCAGGTGTACCTAGAGGTAAATCTTTGACTAAAAAAATTGCCGCACATGTCAAGCTATATCCCGATTGTGATTTCCTTAAATGACGTTGTTTCAGATAATTTTGATTGGACAAATGATGGTGAGAACAACCTGAGTACCCCATTTATGACAGTTGGATTGTCAATTTACCATGATTTAGTACTATTTATTTATCGAATTGATCTCGCTTACTTGTATGAATGACACTCAGATGGGCTGACACTTGAACCTGTGGACAACCGGTTCTTCCCGATAATGAACTTGTGGGTACTGAAGGTGTAGGATATCAGATGGCTGGGACAAACATTGTTGATAATCACCCTATTAGTCCAGGTATGAGGCTGTGCGGATAGAGTACTCATCATTTTATTCTCTTAAGTTCGTGACTTCAATCTCAGTTACTTGTATGAACCATGCTCCAGGCCACTCCATACCTGAACAGACCGCAGTCCCGGTTGTTCCCCAACCCACTGATGGTGATATCACATGTGTTCAGCGGCCTCCCGATCTGAACTCAGGTGAGCAAAAAACATATTGAAAAGGAGACCCGGCAATCTCGATTATTTATCATGCTTATAGAGGTTGTGTTGCAGATGTTCAAGAACAGTCTAAGAACAATATCATTTTGCTTTTGTTTTGTTCCAGATGTTCTTGATGTGTCTCCTATTGATGGAGGAATACACCTGTACAGTATGTCAACTGCTCAAGTTTTATCCCAAACCGTTTCAACATCTGAGCACATGACTACATAATCTTTCGAGAATATCACCAAACAAACTAAAAAAGGTATCTTATCTGATGAAAAAAGGGAGCAGATAAACGCCAAGAGGCGAGCTAATTATCAGCGAAAAAGAGAGGAGGAAGCAAAGAAACTTGAGCATGAAAGTCAAGCTTACCTTTCAATATCTGGTATGATTGTTTGATTTTTAATGAAAACAATGTGCATTCCTGCTTTGACTACTCTCACACCTTGCTGCATCTATTACTAGATCGTCGATTTACTTTTATGAACCAATTTCAGATCAGTCCATCACTGAACAGACCGCAGTTGTTGTTGTTGTTCCTCAACCCACTGATGGTGATATCACATGTGTACCGCGACCTTCCGAACTGAACTCAGGTTAGTATAAAACATAATGAGTACTCTCTACTCTTCGGATAGCACTAAACTGACCCGTTATGACCACTATCGGTTATTTTTACATCAAGCAGGCAACCCGGCAACCTCATCAACGTTTGTGTCTCTCAGTTGTCTCACTGACGAGTGTGCCGCAACCGTAGCACAAAGTGTAAACGGTATTACAAGATTCGTCTTTCGTTGTGAACCGTATCTATCTTATAGAGGTTGTGTTGCAGATGTTCATTAACATACTAAGAACATTATCATTTTGCTTTGGTTTTGTTCGAGAGGCTCTAGTTGTGACTCATATATATGGAGGAAATCACGTAAACATCAATGCAACTCCTCAAGTTTTACCCCAATCCGGTTCAACATCCAAGCACATGACTACATGATCTGTCGTGAGTGTCTCCAAACCATCTAAGAAAGTTATCTTGTCTGATGAAAAAAGGGAGCAGATAAACGCCAAGAGGCGAGCTGCTTATCGGAGGAAAAAAGAGGAGGAAGCAGAAAAAGTACAGCATGGAAGTCAACCCGACCTTTCAATATCTGGTATGATTGTTTGATTTTAAATCAAAACAATCTACATTCCGGCATTCACTACTCTCACACCTTCATGCATCTATTACTAGATGACAAGAGGGAGCTAATAAATGCGCGGAGGCGGGCAACGTATCTTAAGAACAAGGAAAATGCTGACATTAACAAGGAACAGATGAAAGCTCCGTTGGTAGATGGTTATCGAAAAAAATATGATGACGCCGCCGGCAAGCATCTCCATCAAAATATGCCTGCCGTTGACATGTCGAGTACGACTATTTCTATATTACAGGCCAGACGCCTATTGAATATACTCCCTTTGTTGATTACAGTATGATTATTATCTGAGAATCCGTGAGTATGACACGTGCAACCATATTGCAGGTATGCAAAATGTTCCACGAAGCGCTCTCGGTGATATCACTAATGGGGTACAAGCTCACTTTATGCTCCTTGTCGACAAAAATAGCCAGATCAAGGCTCAAGGGCGAGCTACCGTGAAGCACAAAGATGATAACCTTCCTGCCCTTACAAGTTCGGGTTAGAATGCTTTTTGATTCAGCTCCCTTTTGATAGTATATATATTCCTAATGTTTTTGAATGCATATTTTTAATAAGTAAGCATGCAAAACAAGCTTTATAAACTCAGTGTTTCATCTATCGCTCATATGAATTTTGATTAGGCATTAAGACCTTATGAAAATGGACAGAAGGAGTCAGCTGATATGACCTACATAATCTGCTGGTACCTTTTGTATCAATGACCAACTAATGCAGTACTAATTAGCGTTTTATACTGTTGTATAACGAGCCGACCCAACTAGGTCCACCTATACGTCATTGTCACAAGATGAGGCGGTATTGCCTCATACCACTACAATCACAACAGATGTCATTCATGATAACCAACTACCTAGGAAGCAGCGTGGTAAGCAGCGCAGAACTAACTTAACTCCTGATCAAATGGAGCAATCAAACGCGCGGAGGCGAGCAACATATCGGAAACATCTAGAGCACGGAACTATCGATCTTGAAGAAAAAAATAGCACGCTGCGAGAATGGAGGGCATGCAGCAAAGAGAAGGGGAAGTTAAGTGCAAAAAGAAAGGCAACTTATGCTTAAAAAACACCCCGTGCAAAGAATCCCTCGCACTCCCACGTCCAGACCTAGAAAACTTATCCCAGACAAAACCCCTCTCTCTGGCCGCTGAAGATGATTCATCTGATGGTGACCCTCCGACGATCATGCCGAATTTCATTGGCAGTACCAATGGTATGATAATTTTATGTAGGTACCTGAATTTTTAAAGTGTACAGATGGAACATATCAATCACAGATGTTGGATCATTCGAGCTAAGGTGATGTGGAAGTCCCATATCAGGGTGCATGCAATGGGAAACCCATACTTTCGTTGCATACTTCTGGACCAGGAAGTATGAGATTAGTGATCACTAAATATATCAACCTTTTTTAATGTATATACACATGTGTTCTAAAGTCTTGTTATCTGAATTTTTAAAAATTTTAGGGAACAAAGATTGAAACAATTGCCTTCAGCAACCAAGCTTATCGATTCAACGACATTCTGCAGACCGGGCTAACATATGACTTCACTAGCGTTGGGATAAACCCCACGGAAATGCTAGATGGTCACTTCTGGTATCTATGCATGGAGTTCGTCATTGAACTAAATGCTATGACCATGGTTAGGACATCAATGCACAGTATTTCATCGACAATCTGTCCACCTTTTTCCCACAACTTGGTGCCATATCCTTGCTACGGGACAAAACCATTACCGGTGCAACATCTTTTAGTTTGTTTTTGCATATTTATCAATTCAACATTTTGTCTCACCCAGACATAATTTTTTCCAGATGTTCTTGGTATTCTTGTCTATGCTGGTAGGATACAACATAGGTGGGATTCAGTATATATACGGCAGGTCCATTTTGTTGAGATATGCATCATGAATTTTCGGTAAACTCCAATCAATACTTGAGGTTTTATATGATTATTAATATTTGATAGTTGACTACCATCAACATATCTTTATCATTCCAGACGGGAGATACTTTTTATACGCCTAAGTCAAGAGCATGCTGGTCGTCACTTGAAACACTTGTAGTGCACTGAAAATTTATTCGAGAAGATTGCAGTTACGTACATACAGCTAAACCGGAGGGATAAGTGCCTGGAGACTAGGAGGGAGAGCACATTCTTGTTCTCCCCCGACATAGATGATGATGTTCATCATCTTCAAGGTAAGTTCTATAAACTATTTTGATTTTTATGGCTTTTTGTTCATTTTTGTATTACGATGTTATTAGTACTAACAAATTGTTTTTTCGTAGATATCCACGAAGCCTGCTTAATGACACTTGACGAAACACTATCATACGTCAATGCTGCAGTTGTAGCTAGGAAAAATGGACAGTAGATGAGTTTATTTTTCAAGACGACTCATTAAATAGCTCGTTTCCCTCGGTCCTTTTATCTACATTTGGAATAATAATGTATTCACACGGAACAATCATTTCTGTTAAAGTGTGTTTTCTTTTTGCTTGTCAATTCTATGTGTAGCCATTATGGCAGTATGTATTTTTTGTACGCGTACTTAATTCGGGATATCTTGTTTTATACAAAGGTTGATTTTTTTTGATTCGTTGATATTGAACTGTAAATATGGCAATCCTTAGGAACAAAATATTCAACTATAAAAAAGGAGAAAGATCTGATACGCTCCCGTCATGATTTTTTATAATTAGAAAGAATCATCTACGTCTTAAAAACGACTTGATATATTTGGCAGGCAATAAATAGCATTAAAAACGACTTGATATATTTGGCAGACAATAAATAGCATTAAAAATATATCCGTTTATATATACGCTGCACTGACATCCTAATTGCGAAGACACCTCAGTGAACGATCACTCACGCGTATCGATCAACGGTGGAGCCTATCACTGGAAACAATGCGCTGGCGACCCTGGATGCCGCTGCCCCCGACCCCAATGAGGCTACCCTCCAGCTCCACGATGCTGTGGCCGACCCCTAGGAGGATTTGCCCGCACCCCTGCATCTTCTGCCCCCACCAAGGCATTTCGTGGAAGATGCACTCGAATACATATTCGGCTTTATGAACGGCGTTCATGATGAGCAGACACTAGAGTAAGTTATGCTATTGTATGTTTATTTTCTCTAAAGAAATCTCATTAGAACTAGGTCGTACACAGCAGACTCTGTTTGATATAGTAGTATGATATTGCTTGATTTGTTTTTCTTTAGATTAAATCTTACTTTTTGCGGCCATCAGTACAAAATTATTTTTGTTAAATGTTTTGGCAGTATTTCCGTTGAACATCAACCGTATGTAATGAATAACAAAATACTAATATTATTTGCAGTACAAATGTTGAAAAACTTAATGTCCTTAGTTTATTGTACAACAATTTAATGTTGTTTTTGAACAACCAGCAAACTTGGTATAATGGGTGCTACCTAAATTTTCCTGCTCTTAATTTCTAGCAAATTAATATTGTTCTTACACAGAAATTATTATTTAATTTTAGCTTTTGCTAGAAGGTGTTGCAAAAATTTTCATGCTCTATAGTTTATCAAAATATTACGTTCTGCTCATAGCTATTAGATTATCTAGAAAATGTTACCATATGAACAAATTATGTTTTAAAGTACCACTCATAGTGCTAACCATTTTTTTGTATTTTTACATGCAGCTCAATCTGGATAAGAAGCGATACACCGTACCGGATCGAAATCAGCCTCAGAATGCTGAAGGACACACTATTTGTTACTTCAGCAAGCCTACATCCCGAATGCTTCAATCTCGCTGTTCGTAAGCTTGCGAGCGCTGAAGTAGAGAGGCATGCAGGCACCAACATGGTTGGAGGAAAACATTATTTTGACTTGCAGTTTCATGCTCAATCACGAGCTCTAAGGTATTCCTGGATGCCGCAAGGGCAGCGCACCTCGACGCTGATCAACAATGCTGTTCTACAGCCCTTTCCTAGATATGATGTGTTCAACTCCACAATTGTAAGAGTCTTTAATTCCTAAATTATTTTTTTCTTTCCTGATAGCAATTAACCTGTGTTGACCTTCTGTAGTATCTACTTCCTTTGTCTATCCCGGATTCCTCGTATGGTCTACTCGTGGTAAATCGGATGAGGAGAAGGATTATCGTATTTAATCCATCACTAGACGTACGACAAGTGGGAAATAGCACTCACAACAAAGAGATGATGAAGGAGATCACTATTTTGAAGCAAGAACTCAATGAATTGTTGCAGGCTAGGGTCCTTGGATGGAACACCGAACTCATGGATTGGCGACAAGATAACATGTCATTCAATTTTTGGCGGTAATTTAATAAATTTTTAGATGAATAAGATGCAGTATGTAGAAATCTCAAGTTTTTATTCTGTTTGTCACAGCAAAGACTCGGGTTTCTTAGTTCTACAAGAGATGGCCCACCAGCTAGGTTCTTTGCGTAGCATGACCTGGATGAACACTACAGTAACTATCTTTACGACGAGTTTTAATGTGTCATTTATAATCCAACCACTTCAGCTTTTAATGGTGAATTTGTTTCATTGTCTCTAGGATCCAATTATGCTCAGAAGCCAAGTGGTAGTCCAGATGCTCATGGTGAAAGACAATCTAGCTGCTGGAAACATCCCTCAGGAGATTACGGTGGCCTTGAGGGTTTTGAACAACTAAATATGCTTCTATGCATGCAGAACTGTCAGGATTACTTCACTCATCTTGTCATGTTTGGTTATGGATGGAAACTATAATTTTTGTTTCTGGGTTTAGAATATTTAAGAACTATTTGTAGTTTTGGTACTACTACAAGTTGGTTTCGCTGTTATATTTGTTGTTTTGGTAATTTCTGTTTGTTAAGCGCTCTCCTTTGCGCGGTTAAGCACTGGGCATTGGCCTAGCGCCTAGCTTTCGCCGTAGACGCTCAAAAAACGGGCAGCCATGTCCTTCGGAGATAAATCAGCTTAACCGGTGAGGGGTCGAGTGAATCAGCCGAAAAAACAATCGCACCCACAATCATATCTCCTACCCTACGAGGATTCAACCGCTCCGACGACAAAGCAACTTATTCCAGCGAGGGGTCTAGCTTCTCAAATTAGAAATCGAGCTTGACATTCCGGTTCCTGATCAGTGCTGTAATCGAGAGAGGATAAGGGAGAGAGGCACCATGATGCATCAAGGATAGAGGACGAGGGGGAGAGGCGGCATGAGTAGACTATGCACATACTGATCTTTAGTAGGAGAACCACAATATGTCCCTGTGTTTAAGTGGGCCAGGGCAGACCATCTGGGCTATTTCGTCACACTAAAGTACTAAAGCCTAACGCTTGTGACGTAGAGATCTAAATAATTGATGGCCAAATGCATGGTTAGAGCGTAGCACTTTCCTGATCATTTTTCAGTGAATTATTTAAGTGAACGAATAAATTCATTTCGTTATTGTGCACGTCGTTAATTTTCTTTTGCTGTAGCTAATCTCGTATCGTATAACTTCATCCATACATGCACTGTTATACGATACGATGTATACTTTCAAGCCAGCAATCGAATGGTCATAAGGCACGTACCTTCAATTGTCACCAATCTTCAAGTTCACACAGGATCCACATTTCTCTGTCATGCTCAAGATGTTTCTGATAAAGCAATGATTATCTTGTATGTGTTCCTGAATATAGTAGCCAAAATTAGTCCCCGCCAAAGTGTTTTCTTATTGACTACATAAAGTACAAGTCTGTCCCAGGATGTTCCGACAATTATTATTTGTTACCAACATTTTCCAATTTTAGTTGGTGAGGAAGAAAATCATTATTAAGTTACCCTAAGGGAGTCACATCTTCTTCTAATATAATATAATTCAAAATATGATGTGTTCTATGTATGAACTTTATGTAAACAGAATAGACATATGTGGTAACTAAAATTAAATTAAAAGAGGCACTAACGAATGATTCATAGGATGAAAAAAAAGCAATATGCATCTCAATTGGTGTTATATAAAAAAGAGTAATCTCAAGATTTGTTAGCTCATTTACATCGAATTTTGTATTCCTCCTATTTTTCTGGCACAAGTAAGATTATTATTACGTACTTTGTAAACTGTTTATTGATGGAAAAACATATCAATATGTTTATTAGCTGTGTATATCTTGAGAATATTATGCAGAGATTTTATAGTCAGAAAGAAGCAAATTGGCATTGAATTAATGATAAGTATATTGATTTTTTGGTAAGTTAATATCTCTGACATCTTTTCTAAATTATTAATAGGTGTGTATTTGATATGAAAAGGAAACAGATCCTTTCCATACAGAAATATTAACGGCATGACTGGATCAAGGCATGATCTGATACCCAGATGTCCTCCGCATGGCATACTATATATATGTTAACATTAAAATACTATGCCATCCCTCCTCTCCCTCCTTACTGTCCCTTCGCCCAGACCAGGAGGATGATTTCCGAGGACTACGTTGTGTAATCAAGAACCATCAAGAATTGGAGTTCCTCTCGGTATGTCAATTTCTGGATCTTTCTCTTATATAATAGCGTGTTATTTATTAGATTAATAGTTTTTATATGTTTAGTTATACCATCCAATCCTAGATAAAGAACACCATTGCAGATTATGCAAGCTTATATAAATATCATACCCAATTAATTTGTTTGTAGTGGGCTGGAACTACTTATAAATTGTTTATACACATATTTTAGCCTATGAGTCTATTATTTAGATTACAATTGTGCCACACACCTAGCTTTTGTACCGATGAACAGTTCTCACTGCCTAATTTTGCAATGCAAATTAAAATTCATAATCTTAAATACTTTATATGTTGGAATACGGTTCAATAATTTAGTGAATAGTCCTAAGTTTTGCAACAAGCTAAGTAAGCATAACAATTTACCAGAGATTCCTTTCCATTTTATGACCTCGTTATTTTATCCATGCCTGTCTTCTAAGTCCATCTTACTGATTCCATGAAGTAGCTGTCAACCATAATATGTAGGCCTTGGGAAAATCTGTCACGAGAAATGTAAAACTGTTATGGTATGTACATGTCTTCACTAGGCACTTGCATGCATGTAAATAGCTACAAGTAATAGATGAAAACACCTGTTAAGTTTTCCTATTGGAAAATATGAAATATTTAAAAAATGTTCAAAGAGAGACAATTGTTTGAATTTTTACAATAAAAAATGAATTTTATTTGTAACAGAGTCATAATCCGAAGAGATGTTTCATGCTGATTCACCTGGGTCATAGGGAAGAACAAATATTGATGATGATAGTATTACCAGGTCGTACTTAATAGGCATATCAATTGCAAGCAAACTAAAATTTCACAATCATGTGAAAAAAGTAGGCAATGTAAACTTTCAGTAAGAGATACAATAGTGTGGAATCACCAAAGTTTATGTAACCATTCAAAATGTCAGTTTGAAAGTATATTTATTTTATTTATCCATGCTAATCATCAAATGTAAACTTAATATTTTTTGCTGGTAAAATGTTAAATGGTTTTAAATTACAAGAAGATCTACAGATTATTTCATGCACTCAACTTCTCCAATATTGGTCCATTCTCTTTCTTCCCTTTGCTCTGTTTAGTCCCTTCATGAAAATCACAGTTTGTAGGAAAAAATAATTAGTAAACTGAAGAAGCTTATCTCGAGAGATAATTTATGCATGTCAAAATGCAGTACTTTAAGAAAAACTTGCAATTGATATAATAGACTTTGAGTTATGTACAATAGCAACACCATTTTTTTTAAAATTGACCAAAACTGGGTGATCAATGCAATATTTAAGAGTGTTCTTTTAATTACAAAGCAGAACTACCATCATAGTTAAGTTCAGTATTGTTCAGACTACCACAGATCTTCCAAACAAAACAACAAAAAATTCAATAGATAGGGTCTTATTGATCATGAATTCCTCCAACGGAGAAGATCCATAACCATTGTCTGTTAGATCATTCTCTGAATTCTGTGATCCGTAGTTCCTCCAGTGATGGCCTGATTCTCTAGAGCCTGATTTTGCGTTGGCCCCCGCGCACTGCTATCACTGTTGTCCCCCTTTTAGGAGTAGAGATACAATGCCAGGGAGGAGTCATGTCGCTCATTAATTTGCAGAGCTCTCTTTCAGCTAAAATGCGAACTTATTCTATTTTTTGTGGGAAAGAAGTGTGAATTAATTAATGCATAAGATTATTCTTGTGTATTTATCAATCAAATACATACCTTAGTAGTACATCAATTGATAAGAGATCATACAACTAAAGCAGACGCTGACCCAAGGTGGCATTATTCAAGCATCCAACTAACTCAGGTAACATTTTTTTGCAAGAATTCTAGAGACAATTCTATAGGAGTAGTACTACAGGAAAAAAAACTAAATTTATCAACAGAGCACCTGATGCCTGATCCATTGGAACATATATAATCTAGCTAGACTGATGCAAGAAAGCAATTCAATATCATCACTTATGTCTTGGCATTTCATGGCTGTAAAGGCACAATTCAAAACCCCATTTTCTTTAATACTTGAAAGTGAAAATTGAATGGTGTGTCCCAAGAATGCTCTGTTCTAGAACAACTACGATTGATCCTTTAGAGATGTACTTTTACACTCATAACCTACGGACCAGGGGGAAACAGTGCATAAGCTAGAACAACACTCACTATTACCTATACCATATCCTCCACTAAGGAAGAACTCACTAAATGAAGTTGACCCCACCAAAATGACAAACAAATTGTAGTTGTGGCCAACATTGCATGAATTGATCAGGAACTTCCCAACACATGTGCGTATGTAAGAAAAGGTAATGGAAGTAGAAAGAACTTACATTGGATGACGGCACATGCGAGAGGGTAGAGACAAACCCGCAGCATGATCCAGAAGAAACCGAAAGGCGATGGAGCGGACAGCGCCAACCTGGACTGATGGACGACGATGAAGGAAGTAGAGCCTGTAGGAGGCTAAATGCAGCCGTCAGCAATTGGATAAATCAACTGAAGAAACAACTACAGTAGAGCAAAAAGGCTGCCTTATAGAAGCATTGTTGGTTGATTTACAAGCTTCTTTAGAAATCATAACAAAAAGTATTGAAAAAAGCTTTACTGTCTTAGTTCACCGACCAAGAGCACAAACAATTAGAAATCAGATAAAACAGACCTCTGGACAATTTAGAAATAACATCAGTCTCGTACTAACTACAATGGACCCCAATACATAGGTATTAAAAGATCTGAACTATGTAAGATAGAACCACAATTGGATAGAACCACAATTGGAGGAATGAAAGATCTGGGAACAAACCTCGAACAAAGCATCGACCAGAGCGGTCGGTGATTGGTGGTGGCCCTGCTATCTCATGGCTCAATGTGCCTCGACTAGAACGGGGTCAATGTGCCTGTCCATGTGCAATGATGGTATTCTGCTCCATACTGGTCCATGACTAAAATCAAGGAAAATGTACAAGTGTTTGTCATTTCTCTTGTGTGTAAATGCAGCTAAGATACACACTTCAAAACCACAGGAACTGGAGAGGCAGATAAAAGGCTAGATGACTCGAAACTGAGATATATGTTAACAAAAAGTTAATTGAAGTACAATTGTAACTGAAACTGCAAGTCAAATTCATTATAATCCATATCACCCTTGGGATCAATTTGACAAACACTTGGTCGATGTGAATGCTGGCATAACAAAATTCGATTTCAGTGGGTAAATGCCTCTTACGAAATAGATATCTAAATTGAGAGATTTTAAAATAGCATTGTTATACATAGATTTCTCGAATTTAAACGGTCAACATGTCTACTATAGATACGGAGGAAGCTAGCATATGTCTACTTTGAGTTATATACAACAGCAACAACATTTTTTTTTAAACTGACCAAAACTGGGTGATTGTCTCTCAATGCAATATTTAAGAGTATTCTATTAATTACAAAGTAGAACTACCATCACATGTAAGTTTTAGACCCTCGCGCAAAAATCATCATGATTCATAGTTAAGTTCAGTATTGTTCAGACTACCACAGATCTTCCAAACAAAACAACAAAAAATTCAACTGGTCAATTTTTTGAGTGAGCAAGGCATAGTTTGGCAGTATAATTTTAGTAAGAACTGAACTACTGTGAAACCACTATTTTTTGATTTGTGGGCAAATACTCTGGATGCTAAAAAACATACACTTTCTGAGTACTGTCAAGTCCACCGAAGTGTTTTGCTGGTATTGTTTTCCTACAGTTGTTTTCAGATAACTACTTCATGGCCAAATAAATTAGCATCTGCTAATTTAGCTTCGCCTAAGCAACATGTTGGAAGGATTAATCAGTGTGTGCTAATGGATTCCGGCTTAGTCAAAAAAACCAAAATACTTCACTCCCAAAGCACCCTAACTGGACTTCAACACACATAGCAGTAAATGTAATCCATCATCGTTACACCCTCACATAGCATAGACAAATAATGAAATGGTTATTGATAGTTAACCAGACACGCGAGTGTATGAAATCAATGTGAACTGGTCATTTAAGTCGATATTTTGTTCTCACGTACCTGCTCCCATGCCTTTTAACATATTGGTGCTGTAGGAGTTGTAATTGTCGTCCCCTGGCTCCATCTCTCTGCTCTCAGTGCTCGTTCTCAACACTGCATGACCCACATCTCGGCTCACACACAGAATTTTTTTGATTAGTTTTATTGATAGGCAGATGATCAATAGATATCTAAATTGAGAGATTTTAAAATAGCATTGTTATACATAGATTTCTCGAATTTAAACGGTCAACATGTCTACTGTAGATACGGAGGAAGCTAGCATATGTACTATTGGGGCACAACAAATAAGCTTGATTAACAAATTTAATTAATTCATTTAAAACACATATTTTCTTTTTGTGTTTTTTGGAAATGTAATTTTTGGATACGAAATTTTACCATTATACATATACAACCAGATTATACAACCAAATAGCATTGTACAACCAAATAGTATGCATGTATTATTTGTAACAATTTAACTTGAATAGCAAAGTTATATAAGGAAATTATATTTTTCAAACGGGCGCAAAATCTGACTTATGCAAACTGCCAACATTAACAGAAATGTAACACAATAAGAAAGAAACAATTCTGTATCATGCTCATATTATTGTTGCATGAGGTTGACACATCTTGAAACAAAAATATAATAATCATGTATCATGACCACAAATATAAATTATATCCTCTTCTTGCCTCACAGAATTAGACTAGACTGAGAACCTAACTACTAAACCCTGTTCCCAAACATTGAAGAAATCAGTTTGCTAATTTTGTTAATTACAAGTCAGATCAAAATATAATGTTTAATCCAACTGAAAAATCTTGTGGAAGATCTGACCAAGTATTTTGTAGACAACTGCATGTACAGATACTATATCACATAATAACAGGTAGATTTGACTACTTTTACAAATACTGAATTATGATAGGGTGAACATGATGCAGACTTACCATATAATATTCAAACAATAAGAAGATATGTTTGGATGAGATATTTGATGTATGGAGCATGAGATATTTGATGCATGGGGGGTGGGGTGGTTAAGGAGGAGCTTACTCATGATGAGCAGCCAGGCATGCAAGTAATAACTGGATTTGTGGCCGTCGTCCGTGCATTGCCGAGACAGAGCTTGGGGTAGGCTGTCTCCTTGTCATCACAAATCTCCATCAACCTGGGGTGGGCGTGTAACGCCCTCGATGCGGCTATAGCTCCCACGTGTCGAGGCACGACTTAGAGACATAACCGCATTGAAAGCAATGTCGCAAGTCAGGCAATCATTACAACATCCCATGTAATATATAATAAAAGGGGAAGATAACATAGTTGGCTTACACTCGCCACGTCACATCAGAGTACATAAATAACATCCATCAAACAAGCACTCATGGCCCGACTACGGCGCCAAAATAGAAAAGAACCCAACATGCGACAAGGTCCTGAATCGATAACCCCAACTAGGCACCACTACTGATCATCGGGAAAAGAAACATAGTATCGCTGAGAGTCCTCGTCGAACTCCCACTGAAGCTCGTAATCGTCAACTGGAGCAGAAACACCTGGACCTGCATCTGGAGTTGTAGTATATGTGAGCCACAGGGACTCAGCAATCTCACACCCACGCGATCAAGACTATTTAAGCTCATCGGAATGGATAAGGCAAAAATATGTGGAGCTGCAGCGAGCGACTAACATATGTGGTGGCTAACTTAAACGCAAAAGAGAGCGAGAAGAGAAGGCGAAGCACGAGCGAGAAACTAAAGGAACATCCTGCGCAAGCATAACTCCAACACCGTGTCCACTTCCCGGACTCCGCCGAGAAGGGGCCATCACGGTAACACACACGATTGATTCATTTTAATTAAGTTTAGTTCAAGTGATCTACAACCGGACATTAACAAATTCCCATCTGCCCATAACCGCGGGCACGGCTTTCGAAAGTTCAATCCCTGCATGGGAGTCCCAACTTAGCCCATAACAAGCTCTCACGGTCAATGAAGGAATAGACCTCCACCCGAGACACACCGATCAGACTCGGCAACCCGGTACAACAAGACAATTCGACAGGTTAAAACAAGACCAGCAACACCGCCCGAATGTGCCGACAAATCCCGATAGGAGCTGCACATATCTCTTTCTCAGGGCACACTCAGATGAGCGCTCCATACAACTAAAACCAAACCTCGAGTTTCCCCGAGGGGGCGCTGCACAGGACTCTAGTTTAGACCAACGCTCAGAGGAGCACTGGCCCGGGGGGGGGGTTAAAATAAGATGACCTTCGGGCTCCGGAAACCCAAGGGAAAAGAGGCTAGGTGGCAAATGGTAAAACCAATGTTGGGCATTGCTGGAAAAGCTTTAATCAAGGCGAACTATCAAGGGGTTCCCATTATAACCCAACCGCGTAAGGGACGCAACAATTCGGGAACATAACACCGATATGACGGAAACTAGGGCGGCAAGAGTGGAACAAAACACTAGGCGAGAGGCCGAGCCTTCCACCCTTTACCAAGTATATAGATGCATTAAGAGAACATAGCAATATCATGATATCCCAACAAGAAAGCAAATGATCCAACAAGGATCGGCTCCAACCTTCACCTGCAACTAACAACGCTATAAGAAGGGCTGAGCAAGGCGGTAACATAGCCAATCAATGGTTTGCTAGGACAAAGGTGGGTTAGAGGTTCAACATGGCAATTGGGAGGCTGACAAGCAAATGGTAGGCATCGAAGCAGTGGCAAGCAAAAGAGCGAGCAAACTAGCATAGCAAAGATAGTAGTGATTTCGAGGGTATGATCATCTTGCCTGCACAGTTGTCAGAGTTGGCTGGATCCTCACAAGCAAACTCAACGGGCTCCTCGGTAGCGAACTCGTCTCCCGGCTCTACCCAACAAGACAAACAAGCAACAAGGATACAATCAACCACGGGCAAGACCAAGCAATATGATGAAATGACGATATGCTATGCGGGATGCGATGCGGGATGCAAAATGCAAGATATGACAGGAAATGCATGAACCTGGCATCAACTTGGAAAACCAAGTGTGCCACTGGATAGAGGGGATGAAATCGCTTGAAAACGATATAAAGATCATAGGAATCGGAGTTACGGTTTGGAAATGGCGAGCGTTTTAAGATATGGCACCGGTCTGCGATTACAGCAAGTAGGCATCTAAATGCAACGAAATGAACATGCTTCAGCCACCAAACATGAAAACAAAATACATGGCAGTGATGTACACAAGATGGTTGACAAAACACTAGCACTGAGCCATAGGCAAATTCATCCATTAAGAGGTTCAAACAAGCATGGCTAAAACGCAAATGCAAAACAGATCTCAGACTTAGTGAAATTAACACTAGTCTGAAATTTCAGATCACGATGCTCTCTTCGGAGCAGCAAAACAACATGATAGAAAACCTGAACATGGCAAGTAAGAACATGGCATGGAGCTACTCAACAAGCTTAACAAAACACCCAAAGTGACCTAGGGCCAAAAGGGTTCACAAAATACTCTACCGAGCTCACGAACATCGCTCGAACACAATCAGTTTTCAGACTTAGTGAAAACTGAGACATGCTGAAATTTAACTCACGAAGGCATGTAAACGAGCTCGATGCACTCGCTACGGTGCAAGTCATGGCAAGGAAAGCATATAACCAGCAAGAAGGCACAAAGTGCTAGCTTCACATGGCAAGAACAAAGGCATAGCATGCATGGAACACTAACGGTAGCATCGGCAAAATCGCAAACAAATTGACGATCTGCCCAGATTAACAACGAAGCAAAAGTTGAGCTCGATTGAGTCAACCTAGAGCACTCCACAAATGCCAACAAAGACATGGATGGATAGAGCATAACTTAAATATCAAAACTCCCTTACTGATCATCCTCAAAAGAGGCACGGATCACTAGGAAACAAGCTGGACATATAGCATCATGAACTAAAATATCCCAGACTTAGTGAAGATCACTAAGTCCCTGAAATCTGTAATCTCAGGTACCTCTCTTCGCAAGCTTGCACAAGACAACACACACATCCTAAAAATGCATGGGTGGCACCTCTGGAAAGAAGACAAAAAGCTTCACAAAACATCCCAAAGGGGCACATGCATATCATGCACGAATTAAACATAGCAAAAATGACAAAAGTGCATGATGAACTAACGGATCTGCAACTTAACTCACGAAGCCTCCTTCTAACAGCATTTTGCGTATCAAGATGACCTCAAATGCAAATGATGCAATGGAACGAAATGATGTACATGTCGAGGCGAAGATTTTGATATATCATACACCTAAAACGGATCTACGGTTGCCGAGATACGAGCAGTCAAACATCGCATAAAAAATTAGGGTTACGGGGATGAAAAGTCAACCTAGAGGATTAGATCTCAGATCTGGCGCGGTTTACGGAGTTCGCCGGAAACACTGTAGCTGCTCGCCGGAGTTGCGCCGGAGAGGCCCAGGAGCTCGCCGGAGCTCGGGGAAGAGGCCGGGGAGGTCGGGGTCGCCGGATCCGGCACTCCCGCGGCCGGATCTGGCCGGAGACGCGGCGAGGAGGCGGCAGCCGGTCGGGGGGCGGCGACCGGAGCGCGGCGGCGGTGGGGCGCCGGCGACGCAGGCGGCGGTGGCCCGGCGACGAGGGAGAAGAAGCGGGGCGCGGCGGAGGGGAGTGGCCCGGTCGGACGAGGAGGCGGGCTCCCCGCGGGCTCGGGCGGGCCGGCGCGACCGCGGCGATGTGGGCGCCCGTCCGGGACACGTGGCGCGGCGGCGTTGGCTGAGGCGGGCGGCTGGGTGGAGCGGACGCTGTCCGGCACGGGCCGGACACGTCCGTCGGCGGCGGAGGAAGGGGATCTGTTTTTTTTTAGGGTTTCGGGGAGAGGGAGAGATCCGAAAACGGAGGGGTGTATATATAGGCATAGAGGGAGCTAGGAGAGTCCAAATGAGGTGCGGTTTTCGCCCACACGATCGTGATCGAACGCTCTAGGACATGGAGCAGAGTTTGGTGGGTTTTGGGCCAAATTTGGGGGGTGTTGGGCTGCGACACGCACGAGGCCTTTTCGGTCCCTCGGTTAACCGTTGGAGTATCAAACAAAGTCCAAATGACCCGAAACTTGACACGCGGTCTACCGGTAGTAAACCAAGGCCGCTTGGCAAGACTCGGTCCAATCCGGAAATGTTTAAACCCCACACAAGAAAGAAAGGTAGAAATGACCACCGGAGGAGAACGAAACGCCGGAATGCAAAACGGACAACGGGGAAAATGCTCGAATGCATGAGATGAATATGTATGCAAATGCAATGCACGTGATGACATGATAAGAGATGCACGAAAAGAAAAACAACGCACGGAGACAAAGACCCGAACCCGAGAAATAAATATAACTTAGCGCCAGGGACGGCAAGAGTTGGATACAAATATGGAAAGTATAGCTGGGGCGTTACAGGGCGGTTGCAAAGAAATCATCAAAGCCGCATGGTCGATAGACGGCGGAGGCTGCGGCGTTGAAACATGATTGCGGCGTCAAATGGAAAGGGCCGGGCACCGGCCTGACTTACTTGAGCACGTGCTTGCTTCAGTTCATGGCGACGCCAAGGCGGAGCGGACATGAGATGAGAGGTATATGGCCTCGGATGACGATGGAACAAGGTGACTGGCGCTCGCTCTGCTCGCTACAGATAGCAGCAATCCAGTCCATCATCATTATGCACACAAAAAAATGGTGTAAACCGAATTGGACATGGGGGAGGTGCTTACCGAGGAGATGGTCACGTTGACCTTGCTTCTCAACTCCATCAACACCGGATCTGCGCTACTCTCCTGGCGCATCAGGTCGTCCGTCGAGGAGGAATAACACCCGTCGCCCGCTAGATCTACGATGCGACCATCGTCGCATGGATTCGAGCGATTCGATGAGAGACATGGTCGTTGGTCTTGCCGTCGTGGGGGCGAGAGCACAGACAGTACAGTGGGTGAGGGGAAGGAGAGTGGAGAGGATGCCGCCGCCGTCGGGTCAAGAGCGGTGGGAGTGGAGTGAGGTAGGGGAAGGAGATTGGTTAGGTGTTTGTGTGACAGATCCGCCGGCGGTCGGAGTTGTGCGGCAGCCGGCTGGTCGATGCAGGCAGCGTTCTTGCGGGGGAGGGGAGAAGTCGAGGGTTGGGATGCGACGGGGGAGGGGAGAAGTGGATAGGAAAGTGGTTGCTGACACTCTCAACGCGCATGTGACATATCCGGCGGGACGGCGGCGGCGCAGGGGACAGATCCGGCGGGACGGCGACGGCTGGCGGTCGGAGTTGCGCGGCTGGTGGATGCAGTCGGCGTTGCTACGGGGGATGAGAGGAGTCGAGGCTTGGGATGCGGTGGGGGAGGGGATAAGTGGAAAGGAAAGTAGGTGTGGAAGTGAGTTGGTGGAGGGGATAACTGAGTGTGGCTAGGGTTGCGGCGGGGGAGGGCAGACGGCTAGGGTTTTGTAGCCTGTGGGTTGTCGGGTCGGGCTGTGATCCCGCTTGGGCCTGGCTGGGCCGGTGAGGCCAGCACGTGTGCCTGGCCCGTGTGATCCTGGCTGGGCCGTTACATGTGTGGCCGACCCATTTTATAATGTCATACAAAAATAATGTCATACAACAGTCATACAAAAATTATGTCCCTCACAAATAATGTCATACAAAAGGTATTTGCTTTTATAGGAATTTTTTAGGGTGACCCATTTGACTATTTATATTGTAATCCTATTTACCATTTGCCTTTTTTTGCTGTGGTGGATATCTAATTTTATGCTTACGTACAAATTGTGCTCGACGTTAGAAATGCTATCTTGACATTTGTACTAATTTATTAAAATAAATCTTATATATTAAATGTATAGGTAACTCTTATAAAAAAATAATATATATATGTTATTAAATATGATTAATAAAAATAATTCTGAATACTAATTGTATGACAATAAAAGAGATAGGAAAAAAATTATAATACTTTGTTGTAGAAGTTTTGTTTGCAAGTTTCTGTAATTTTTTGGCTAATTTTTCATGTCCTATATAAGTAATTAGTTTGGCTCGTTTAAGCCGGCCCTGGCCGTGCCGTTCCGGACCGGCCTATTTGTCCAGTTGTAGTTGTTATTAAGAGTTTTCATATATATTTATAGTTTACACATTTCCCAGAAGAAAGGATGGGATATACACATTAAACATGGTTGATAAAAATATAAAATTTTGTGCTTTGTTATTTCTGGTTTGTTTGCATTTTTGGATAAAAATGTTAAACTGAGGGTATCAACCAAAAATCATATTAGAAACAAATATACTTTGTTATTTCTGGTTTGTTTGCATTTTTTAAATTTTGTTGGACAATTTTGCATAGCCTATAAAAATAATTTAAAAACATTTAAGCAATTTCAGATGAATACTTACGTTTCCATGAACATTATAGAGAAAATAGTTGTGTTACTAAATTGATTTTATTAGAACATTTTAATAATATAATGAAAATATTATTTTATTTCATTGAAAATAGTTGTGTTAGTAAAATAATTTAAGCATCTAGATATTGTAATATAATTAAATGTATTGTTTTATTTTGGATAAATTAGTTGTGTTATCACATTTAGTTATTTATATTTCAGTATATATATAAAGTGATGTGTTCAAACATACTCACTGATGTAACGATGACAGACCGCACCGAATCACCACGAGAAGAGGTGCATATGACTAACCTTCCCATACATTTATATTATAGATGATATTACGAAAGTTCTATTTTTTAATTTATTTGTTCTTTCAAAAATTAGGAGACATGTATATGGACTTTGGAGATGCACAAAAAGAATCCATTAATGGCTCAGTCGGGACGTAGTTGAAAGGGGATCAAAATTCACCTACATTTTTACAAAATAATAATGTCGAAGCGGTGATATATCATAACAAACCAAAAAAGGATGCCAATCTAAATATTATCCCACAAGGTATTTTTTTTAAAAATTTATCATCAATATTTTCTTTGTGATATTGCCTATTGTAGTCAGCTAAATTTGTATTATGTCTACAGACTATGTTTGTACCCCTAGAGATATTACAATCATCGAATCAATCATGTCTGCCCCAAGAAAACCAAATTCATGGACATTGGAGATGCCTTGTTATCAACAGATGATTTAGAATGCCTTTTAAAAGATGATACGTTATTACATGATGGTGTAAGACCCATTATATACACTTTGAAATTTATAGTATGAACAAAAATTAATAGCGTAAAATGTTAATTTAATTGAAACGTTGATTGCAGGTGATAAATGCTTACATATATTGCATGCTTGATCATGACCATCTACGAGACAGGGCAGGTGAAAAAGTGCACATTATTAGCACGTTTGTATCTGGCCAAATAAAAGAAGATGGTGAAAAAGACATAGATCCATCAAAATATCGTCACATCGTACATCATGTTAATTCTTATATGGATCAAGATATGGTTAGTGTCATCTCTATAGCCATCCCTTTAATATTAATATCTAATGCTCACTCTGACCAGTATGATTTTTGCATCAATTCCAAAAAATATGATTAATATGTCGGGCTACCATTGGTATCTAGCAGTCGCCAATTCCAAAAAACGTGAGATTCAGGTATTGGACTCACTTGATTCTCGAATGAAAAGCAATGACCTTACCGTTGGAAATATGCCCTAGAGGCAATAATAAAAGGATTATTATTATATTTCCTTGTTCATGATAATTGTCTTCTATTCATGCTATAATTGTATTATCCAGAAATCGTGATACACGTGTGAATACATAGACCACAATATGTCCCTAGTGAGCCTCTAGTTGACTAGCTCGTTGATCAACAGATAGTCATGGTTTCCTGACTATGGACATTAGATGTCATTGATAACGGGATCACATCATTGGGAGAATGATGTGATGGACAAGACCCAATCCTAAGCTTAGCACAAGATCGTGTAGTTCGTTTTGCTAGAGCTTTTCCAATGTCAAGTATCTTTTCCTTAGACCATGAGATCGTGTAACTCCCGGATACCGTAGGAGTGCTTTGGGTGTACCAAATGTCACAACGTAACTGGGTGACTATAAAGGTGCACTATAGGTATCTCCGAAAGTGTCTGTTGGGTTGACACGGATCGAGACTGGGATTTGTCACTCCATATGACAAAGAGGTATCTCTGGGCCCACTCGGTAATGCATCATCATAATGAGCTCAAAGTGACCAAGTGTCTGGTCACGGGATCATGCATTACGGTACGAGTAAAGTGACTTGCCGGTAACGAGATTGAACGAGGTATTGGGATACCGACGACCGAATCTCGGGCAAGTAACGTACCGATTGACAAAGGGAATTGTATAAGGGGTTGCTTAAATCCTCGACATCGTGGTTCATCCGATGAGATCATCGAGGAGTATGTGGGAGCCAACATGGGTATCCAGATCCCGCTGTTGGTTATTGACCGGAGAGCCGTCTCGGTCATGTCTACATGTCTCCCGAACCCGTAGGGTCTACACACTTAAGGTTCGGTGACACTAGGGTTGTATGAATATGAGTATGCAGCAAATCGAAAGTTGTTCGGAGTCCCGGATGAGATCCCGGACGTCACAGGAGTTCCAGAATAGTCCGGAGGTAAATAATTATATATAGGAAGTGCAGTTTCGGCCATCGGGAGAGTTTCGGGGGTCACCGGTATTGTACCGGGACCACCGGAAGGGTCCCAGGGGTCCACCGGGTGGGGACACCTATCCCGGAGGGCCCCGTGGGCTGAAGTAGGGAGGGGACCAGCCCCTGGTGGGCTGGTGCGCCCCCCTTGGGCCCCCCCTGCGCCTAGGGTTGGAAACCCTAGGGTGGGGGCGCCTCCACTTGCCTTGGGGGGCACTCCACCCCCCCGGCCGCCGTCCCATTGGGAGATCCCATCTCCTGGGCCGGCGCCCCCCGAGGGGTCCTATATAAAGGGGAGGAGAGGGAGGGCAGCCGCACCCTGAAGTCTTGGCGCCTCCCTCTCCCCTGCTACACCTCTCCCTCTCGCAGAAGCTCGGCGAAGCTCTGCCGGAACCCTGTTGCATCCACCACCACGCCGTCGTGCTGCTGGATCTTCATCAACCCCTCCTTCCCTCTTGCTGGATCAAGAAGGAGGAGACGTCATCCGCTCCGTACGTGTGTTGAACACGAAGGTGCTGTCCGTTCGACACTTGGTCATCGGTGATTTGGATCACGACGAGTACGACTTCCTCAACCCCGTTCTCTTGAACGCTTCCGCTCGCGACCTACAAAGGTATGTAGATGCACTACTATCACTCGTTTCTAGATGAACTCATAGATGGATCTTGGTGAAACCGTAGGAATTTTTTTATTTCCTGCAACGTTCCCCAACAGTTGCATCATGAGCTAGGTCTATGCGTAGTTCTCTATTGCACGAGTAGAACACAAATCTGTTGTGGGCGTAGATGTTGTCAACTTTCTTGCCGCTACTAGTCTTATTTTGCTTCAGCGGTATTGTGGGATGAAGCGGCCCGGACCGACCTTACACGTACGCTTACGTGAGACAGGTTCCACCGACTGACATGCACTAGTTGCATAAGGTGGCTAGCGGGTGTCTGTCTCTCCCACTTTAGTTGGAGCGGATTTGATGAAAAGGGTCCTTATGAAGGGTAAATAGAAGTTGACAAATCACGTTGTGGCTTTTTCGTAGGTAAGAAAACGTTCTTTCTAGAACCCTATTGCAGCCACGTAAAAGATGCAACAACAATTAGAGGACGTCTAACTTGTTTTTGCAGCAATTGCCTTGTGATGTGATATGGCCAAAAGTTGTGATGAATGATGAATGATATATTGTGATGTATGAGATCATGTTCTTGTAATAGGAATCACGACTTGCATGTCGATGAGTATGACAACAGGCAGGAGCCATAGGAGTTGTCTTAATTATTGTATGACCTGCGTGTCAATGATTTAACGCCATGTAATTACTTTACTTTATTGCTAAACCGTTAGCCATAGTAGTAGAAGTAATAGTTGGCGAGCAACTTCATGGAGACACGATGATGGAGATCATGATGATGGAGATCATGGTGTCATGCCGGTGACGAAGATGATCATGGAGCCCCGAAGATGGAGATCAAAGGAGCTATATGATATTGGCCATATCATGTCACTACTATATAATTGCATGTGATGTTTATTATGTTTATGCATCTTGTTTACTTAGAACGGCGGTAGTAAATAAGATGATCCCTTATAATAATTTCAAGAAAGTGTTCTCCCCTAACTATGCGCTGTTGCTAAAGTTCATCGTTTCGAAGCACCACATGATGATCGGGTGTGATAGATTCTTACGTTCACATACAACGGGTGTAAGACAGTTTTACACATGCAAAAACACTTAGGGTTAACTTGACGAGCCTAGCATGTACAGACATGGCCTTGGAACACAGAGACCGAAAGGCCGAACATGAGTCGTATGGAAGATACGATCAACATGGAGATGTTCACCGATGATGACTAGTCCGTCTCACGTGATGATCGGACACGGCCTAGTCGACTCGGATCGTGTAACACTTAGATGACTAGAGGGATGTCTAATCTGAGTGGGAGTTCATTAAATAATTTGATTAGATGAACTTAATTATCATGAACTTAGTCTAAAATCTTTGCAAAATATGTCTTGTAGATCAAATGGCCAACGCTCATGTCAACATGAACTTCAACGCGTTCCTAGAGAAAACCAAGCTGAAAGATGATGGCAGCAACTATTCGGACTGGGTCCGGAACCTGAGGATCATCCTCATAGCTGCCAAGAAAGCATATGTCCTAGAAGGACCGCTAGGTGAAGCACCCATCCCAGAGAACTAAGACGTTATGAACGCTTGGCAGTCACGTGCTGATGATTACTCCCTCGTTCAGTGCGACATGCTTTACAGCTTAGAACCGGGACTCCAAAAGCGTTTTGAGCGACACGGAGCATATGAGATGTTCGAGGAGCTGAAAATGGTTTTCCAAGCTCATGCCCGGGTCGAGAGATATGAAGTCTCCGACAAGTTCTATAGTTGTACGATGGAGGAAAATAGTTCTGTTAGTGAGCACATACTCAAAATGTCTAGGTTGCACAACCGCCTGTCCCAGCTGGACATTAACCTCCCGGACGAGGCGGTCATTGACAGAATCCTTCAGTCGCTACCACCAAGCTACAAGAGCTTTGTGATGAACTACAATATGCAGGGGATGGTGAAAACTATTCCTGAAGTATTTTCAATGCTGAAGTCAGCGGAGGTAGAAATCAAGAAGGAACATCAAGTGTTGATGGTCAATAAAACCACTAAGTTCAAGAAGAGCAAGGGTAAGAAGAACTTCAAGAAGTACGGCAAGGATGTTGTCGCACCCGGTAAGCCAGTTGCCGGGAAGAAGTCAAAGAATGGACCCAAGCCTAAGACTGAGTACTTTTATTGCAAAGGGAAGGGTCATTGGAAGCAGAACTGCCCCAAATACTTAGCAGACAAGATGGCCGGCAACACTAAAGGTATATTTGATATACATGTAATTGATGTGTACCTTACCAGTACTCGTAGTAACTCCTGGGTATTTGATACCGGTGCCGTTGCTCATATTTGTAACTCATAGCAGGAGCTGCGGAATAAGCGGAGACTGGCGAAGGACGAGGTGACGATGCGCGCCGGGAATGGTTCCAAGGTCGATGTGATCGCCGTCGGCATGCTACCTCTACATTTACCTACGGGATTAGTTTTAAACCTCAATAATTGTTATTTAGTGCCAAGTTTGAGCATGAACATTGTATCTGGATCTCGTTTAATACGAGATGGCTACTCAGTTAAATCTGAGAATAATGGTTGTTCTATTTATATGAGAGATATGTTTTATTGTCATGCCCCGATGGTCAATGGTTTATTCTTAATGAATCTCGAGCGTAATGTTACACATATTCATAGTGTGAATACCAAAAGATGTAAAGTTGATAACGATAGTCCCACATACTTGTGGCACTGCCGCCTTGGTCACATTGGTGTCAAGCGCATGAAGAAGCTCCATGCTGATGGACTTTTAGAGTCTCTCGATTATGAATCATTTGACACATGCGAACCATGCCTCATGGGCAAAATGACCAAGACTCCGTTCTTCGGAACAATGGAACGAGCAACCAACTTATTGGAAATCATACATACTGATGTGTGTGGTCCAATGAGCGTTGAGGCTCGCGGAGGATATCGTTATGTTCTCACTCTCACTGATGACTTAAGTAGATATGGGTATGTCTACTTGATGAAACACAAGTCTGAGACCTTTGAAAAGTTCAAGGAATTTCAGAATGAAGTAGAGAATCAACGTGACCGAAAAATAAAGTTCTTACGATCAGATTGTGGAGGAGAATATTTAAGTCATGAATTTGCTACGCACTTAAGAAAATGTGGAATCGTTTCACAACTCACGCCGCCTGGAACACCTCAGCGTAACGGTGTGTCCGAACATCGTAATCGCACTCTATTGGATATGGTGCGATCTATGATGTCTCTTACCGATTTACCGCTATCATTTTGGGGATACGCTCTAGAGACAACTACATTCACTTTAAATAGGGCACCGTCTAAATCCGTCGAGACGACACCGTATGAATTATGGTTTGGGAAGAAACCTAAGCTGTCGTTTCTAAAGTTTGGGGATGCGATGCTTATGTCAAGAAACTTCAACCTGAAAAGCTCGAACCCAAGTCGGAAAAATGCGTCTTCATAGAATACCCTAAGGAAACCATTGGGTATACCTTCTACTTAAGATCCGAGGGCAAGATCTTTGTTGCCAAGAACGGATCCTTTCTGGAAAAAGAGTTTCTCTCGAAAGGAGTAAGTGGGAGGAAAGTAGAACTCGATGAAGTATTACCTCTTGAACCAGAAAGTAGTGTAGCTCAGGAAAATGTTCCTGTGGTGCCTACACCGACTGGAGAGGAAATTAATGATGATGATCAAGGTACTTCGGATCAAGTTGCTATAGAACTTCGTAGGTCCACAAGGACACGTTCCACACCAGAGTGGTATGGCAACCCTGTCCTGGAAATCATGTTGTTAGACAACGGTGAACCTTCGAACTATGAAGAAGCAATGGCGGGCCCAGATTCCAACAAATGGCTTGAAGCCATGCAATCCGAGATAGAATCCATGTATGAAAACAAAGTATGGACTTTGACAGACTTGCCCGATGATCGGCGAGCGATAGAAAACAAATGGATCTTTAAGAAGAAGACGGACGCGGATGGTAATGTTACCATCTATAAAGCTCGACTTGTCGCTAAGGGTTATCGGCAAGTTCAAGGGGTTGACTACGATGATACTTTCTCTCCCGTAGCGAAGCTGAAGTCCGTCTGAATCATGTTAGCAATTGCCGCATACTATGATTATGAGATATGGCAGATGGACGTCAAAACGACATTCCTTAACGGCTATCTTAAGGAAGAACTGTATATGATGCAGCCAGAGGGTTTTGTCGATCCTAAGAGTGCTGACAAGGTGTGCAAGCTCCAGCGATCCATTTATGGGCTGGTGCAAGCATCTCGAAGTTGGAACATTCGCTTTGATGAGATGATCAAAGCGTTTGGGTTTATGCAGACTTATGGAGAAGCCTGCGTTTACAAGAAAGTGAGTGGGAGCTCTGTAGCATTTCTCATATTATATGTAGATGACATACTTTTGATGGGAAATGATATAGAACTTTTGGACAACATTAAGGCCTACTTGAAGAAGTGTTTTTCAATGAAGGACCTTGGAGAAGCTGCTTACATATTAGGCATCAAGATCTATAGGGATAGATCGAGACGCCTCATAGGTCTTTCACAAAGCACATACCTTGATAAGATATTGAAGAAGTCCAAAATGGATCAGTCCAAGAAAGGGTTCTTGCCTGTATTGCAAGGTGTGAGATTGAGCTCGGCTCAATGCCCGACCACGACAAAAGATAAAGAAGAGATGAGTGTCATCCCCTATGCCTCAGCCATAGGATCTATTATGTATGCCATGCTGTGTACCAGACCTGATGTAAACCTTGCCGTAAGTGGTAGGAAGGTACCAAAGTAATCCCGGCAAGGAACACTGGACAGCGGTCAAGAATATCCTTAAGTACCTGAAAAGGACAAAGGACATGTTTCTCGTCTATGGAGGTGACAAAGAGCTCGTCGTAAAGGGTTACGTCGACGCTAGCTTCGACACAGATCCGGATGACTCTAAGTCACAAACCGGATACGTGTATATGTTGAATCATGGAGCAGTAAGCTGGTGCAGTTGCAAGCAGAGCGTCGTGGCGGGATCTACATGTGAAGCGGAGTACATGGCAGCCTCGGAGGCAGCGCATGAAGCAATACAGATGAAGGAGTTCATCACCGACCTAGGAGTCATACCCAATGCGTCGGGGCCAATCACTCTCTTCTATGACAACACTGGAGCTATTGCCCTTGCCAAGGAGCCCAGGTTCACAAGAAGACCAGGCACATCAAGCGTCGTTTCAACTCCATCCGTGAAAATGTTCAAGATGGAGACATAGATATTTGCAAAGTACATACGGATCTGAATGTCGCAGATCCATTGACTAAACCTCTTCCGCGAGCAAAACATGATCAACACCAGAACTCTATGGGTGTTCAATTCATCACAATGTAACTAGATTATTGACTCTAGTGCAAGTGGGAGACTGTTGGAAATATGCCCTAGAGGCAATAATAAAAGGATTATTATTATATTTCCTTATTCATGATAATTGTCTTCTAGTCATGCTATAATTGTATTATCCGGAAATCGTGATACACGTGTGAATACATAGACCACAATATGTCCCTAGTGAGCCTCTAGTTGACTAGCTCGTTGATCAACAGATGGTCATGGTTTCCTGACTATGGACATTAGATGTCATTGATAACAGGATCACATCATTGGGAGAATGATGTGATGGACAAGACCCAATCCTAAGCTTAGCACAAGATTGTGTAGTTCGTTTTGCTAGAGCTTTTCCAATGTCAAGTATCTTTTCCTTAGACCATGAGATTGTGTAACTCCCGGATACCGTAGGAGTGCTCTGGGTGTACCAAACGTCACAACGTAACTAGGTGACTATAAAGGTGCACTATAGGTATCTCCAAAAGTGTCTGTTGGGTTGACACGGATCGAGACTGGGATTTGTCACTCCGTATGACGGAGAGGTATCTCTGGGCCCACTCGATAATGCATCATCATAATGAGCTCAAAGTGACCAAGTGTCTGGTCACGGGATCACGCATTACGGTACGAGTAAAGTGACTTGCCGGTAACGAGATTGAACGAGGTATTGGGATACCGACGATCGAATCTCGGGCAAGTAACGTACCGATTGACAAAGGGAATTGTATACGGGGTTGCTTAAATCCTCGACATCGTGGTTCATCCGATGAGACCATCGAGGAGTATGTGGGAGCCAACATGGGTATCCAGATCCCGCTGTTGGTTATTGACCGGAGAGCCGTCTTGGTCATGTCTACATGTCTCCCGAACCCGTAGGGTCTACACACTTAAGGTTCGGTGACGCTAGGGTTGTATGAATATGAGTATGCAGCAAACCGAAAGTTGTTCGGAGTCCCGGATGAGATCCCGTATGTTACGAGGAGTTCCGGAATAGTCCGGAGGTAAAGAATTATATATAGGAAGTGTAGTTTCGGCCATCGGGAGAGTTTCGGGGGTCACCGGTATTGTACCGGGACCACCAGAAGAGTCCTGGGGTTCCATCGGGTGGGGCCACCTATCCCGGAGGGCCCTGTGGGCTGAAGTGGGGAGGGGACCAGCCCCTGGTGTGCTGGTGCACCCCCCCTTGGCCCCTCTGCGCCTAGGGTTGGAAACCCTAGGGTGGGGGGCGCCTCCACTTGCCTTGGGGGGCACTCCACCCCCCTGGCCGCCGCCCCCCTTGGGAGATCCCATCTCCAGGGCCGGCGCCCCCCAGGGGGCCTATATAAAGGGGAGGAGAGGGAGGGCAGCCGCACCCTGATGTCTTGGCGCCTCCCTCTCCCCTGCTACACCTCTCCCTCTCGCAGAAGCTCGGCGAAGCTCTGCCGGAACCCTGCTGCATCCACCACCACGCCGTCGTGCTGCTGGATCTTCATCAACCTCTCCTTCCCCCTTGCTGGATCAAGAATAAGGAGACGTCATCCGCTCCGTACGTGTGTTGAACGCGGAGGTGCTGTCTGTTCGGCACTTGGTCATCGGTGATTTGGATCACGACGAGTATGACTCCCTCAACCCCGTTCTCTTGAACGCTTCCGCTCGCGATCTACAAAGGTATGTAGATGCACTACTATCACTCGTTGCTAGATGAACTCATAGATGGATCTTGGTGAAACCGTAGGAAATTTTTTATTTTCTGCAATGTTCCCCAACACTTGCTACTACGGTAACTATCTATTGTTTTTGCTCATCTTAAACATTGTTTTGTTTGCCTTAATACCTAATACTTATCACATATAAAAATTTAATTAATAGGACTCGAGAAGCGTCTAAAACTTGCAGAGCAGAGTCTGGAGTTTAACAAAGATCATAGGTGGCCTGATCTCAACGTTACAAAATGGACCGTCATAGAGCAGTTTAAAGAAGCAATACAAACTGATGGGTAAACACTTGTTACTATGGTTTCTTTATTACAATTATCGTAGTAAACTTGTAAAGCATTATTTTAATATATTATAGCGTGTCATGTGGACTATTTATGCTAAATTATATAGAATATTGGACATCGAATACACTATCTGACGAGTTCACCCAGGTATTTCATGTTTTTTACATTATCTGATTTTTTTATCTCAGAAATATTATTTTAATTTCTGTTATTTTTTAGGAAGATATGAAACACTTTCGATGAAAATTAATTATCATTTTGCTTGATTCGGAGCTTAATAAGCTAAAAGGATGTCCCATATACCATCAACCTGACGATGAAGAAATTTTATCTAATTCTGATGTCGAGATCCTGGATAATCCACATGACGTAGTGAAAGACAAATGTTCTCCCCCAGTAACTTTCGTGCCCACGGACCAACATGAGTTACTTGCTGGCCTCTGCAACTACATAATGAAAGTCAATGATGCAGGGTTGTTGGAGTAAGTATCATGTGTTCCCATTAATATTGTGCTCATGTTTATTATCATTCTTCTTGCCATCCAATTGTTAGGGATGAATGGGTCCTTATCTCGACACCTGATCGAATGGGCTTAAGCCTTAAGAAACTTCAGTGCATACTTAACATGGATCAACCTATGGACAATGATTGGTTCAACACTGCCGTGTGTATACTGGCCTGTGACGAGGGGGCAATGTTCACAGACCCTCCTATACACTACATGGATATAAGGTTTTGTGTAAGTAATCGTTACTCTTCATTCTATGTGCCATTAGTATCACCATGTTGAAGCAATTATATTTTTTTACGTAGTCCATGATGCTAGAGTCAACACGAGGTCAGAAGTTTTGTGATAAGGAGACTATTAAGAAGTTGTCATCATTATTTGATAGCTGGCCTAGGATGGACAACAACATCTCATCGTGCAACATGGTAAGGAAAGTTTTTTCTGTTTTGTTATCATGGTATATTGTTGTATCTAATACCTCTACTTGTAGATTTATCTTCCCTATGCATCCATTGGCCGGTACATATTGTATGTCATCGACAAAGAGGCACATCGTCTACATATTATGGACCCTATTCAAACATCACAGTCGACAGAGGATAAAAATTTGAGGCATTCACTGAAATTAAAAAGTTTTGCAAGGGATTTCAAAGAAGCACTTGAAATCAAGATGCCTGGTTGGAATTATGATATATCTAAATGGCAACGCTTATTTCCACTTTGTGTTCCTATGAGTATAGACGGGTAATGAATTCATAATAAAAATATTTATTTTTCTAATCACTATATTATTTATATTATTAATATAATAAACTGCAGGAATGTGTCTGGCTATTTTGTTTTTCATTTTATGTTGTGGTGGAACGGTAAAGAATTGGTCAAGCCAGTTTGCACGGTGCGTATCGTTTATTGCATGACGTAAAACATTCTGCATGAAAGTTTCATACTAAGGACATGATTGTTTGTGCAGGACGGGTACGAGATGAGGAAGAAATTTTTATTATACTTGCTGAAACATCGGGATAATGAAGCTAAAGGCAACTTTTCTGATAGTGTGAAAGAAATTCTTAAGCGCATCATCTAGATATTGATATCTTGGTACTACATTTTAAGATCAAATACCGCTCAGTTTTGTCATGGACATGTCGTTATTTTACTTCTTGTTATCATTCTACATTGCAAAGACGGCTGAATTTCTTAAATTATTATGTTTGTGTTATATTGTTTATACGTGTCATATGTCAAGAGCCCGTGGCAACGCACGAGCACTCTACTAGTATGTAAAAGAATTACACTTGCATTGTCAATGATAATCGGAAGAAGAAAACTACGAGGGGATTGTCCAGCCATACAGATGGCGGATCAACTCTCTAAAAAAAGTAATAAGTGGGGTTGTGGACCGACAAATTAGCAAGTTTTTCTGAAATATCCATTTCTGAGCTTAGACTCATTTGCGTCCGGTGAAGAGAGAATTGACAAAAAATATATTAAAAAAATGAAACATTCCGAATTGTTTTTGCACGGAAGATAATTCGATGCGTGAGGTGCACTTCAAATTTCAGATCATTTGGACATATAAGTAGCCCCTCAGCAAAAAAGACAAAAGGACAAATTGGGTCAGAACAATACATGAACAGTAAACTTTTTCACGGACCCCGAATTTGTATTTTTTGCCGAGAGCTACTAAGATGTCCAAATGATCTGAATTTAGAGTGACCTCGCGCACCAAAATATTTTTCATGCATTTTTTGGGTCAGAACAATACATGAACAATAAACTTTTTCACAGACCCCGAATTTGTATTTTTTGCCGAGAGCTACTAAGATGTCCAAATCATCTGAATTTAGAGTGACCTCGCGCACCAAAATATTTTTCACGCATTTTTTGGATTTTTTTTGAATTTTTCTATTTTTTTTGAATTTTCTGTTCATCACGGGTGGAGCCAAGCCTGGGCACCAAATCGCAGAAAAAATGAGATCCATGAACCTCAACACCCAAAACATATTTTCTATAGAAGAATCCCACCAAGGTGAGGCATCTGAAATTCGCTCTCAACAGGATTCGGAAATTTGCTCTCAACAAGATTCGAATCCGGCCTAATGGATGGCGTTTCGGTCTGGCGACGTGGGGGGCGATTCAGCGGGCGGCGACGCTCGAGGGCCCGCGGCGGCGGCAGGCGGATGGACGGTGGTGCGGCCTGCCTTGGGGCGCGCGCGGTGGAGCGTGCCGTCCGACGGGCGGTCCCTCACCCCGCCCCTCTCCGGCGGCAGGTTCTGGGCGCTGGAGGGGATCGACTCCGACGGCGACGACGAGGAGGTGAGCAGCCAGGTAAGTGGTGGTGGTGGTTCGCCGAGGCCCCGTGCGGCGTTCTCGGTTGGTGACTTTGTCGCCCGAGCGGAGGAGCTTGGGGGCTCCTTCGTGGCTGGCCGCCGGCGCGCCTTTGCCCCTGGTGGCCAAGGCGGGCGGCGACTGGCGCCGCGGATTTGGCGTCCGCCGAAGGGTGTGGATGCGGGCCCAGAGGGCCACTCGTGTGTCCTGCTGAAGGTGGGTGGCCAGGATCTGGTGCTGGCTGCTCCGCTCCAGGTCTCGACGTGTGTGCCGACGTTGACAAGGGTTGACGACGGCGGCGGAGATGCCCAGGGTAGGGAGCCGAGGATCCAGGCTAGGGTTGCGGGAGAGCCGTCGGCTGGGCCTACGCCTTTGCTGGGCCTGGTGGACTGGCCCAGCCTACCTGGGAGTGGGCCGGGGGGCCCAACGGCTGTTCCGCCCGTCTCTTTGCCAGTGGGGGTGTAGGGGCACTCCCCAGTGCTTGGGCCTGGCCAGCCTGGCCCGGTGGCCTCGTGTGCGCCTGTGTCTAGGCCCAGGCCTACCAAGGAGGCGGAGGCGCGGCCGCCCACGCCTATATATAAGTGGGTGTGGCTACCAAAGGGTGCCCTAGATCTTTCGCTAGGGTTTCCTACCACCCCCTCTCAAGTGTGGCGCTTCGGGCATCTCGCTCGCCGCCTGCATCGCTCCGCCTCTCCCCCTCTCCTCTCCTGCTCATTCGCCTCCATGGTGCGGATGGGATCCCGCCGCGTGGACAAGCCGTCGATGTTGCCTCCGATCTCGGTGACGGAGCGTCAGCGCAAGCAAGATCTGCGGGCGAAGACGCTCATGAAGGTGCCGGCGCCACCGGCGGAGGAAGGTGGCTGGGGGCCGCCACCTCCTTGGTGGCTCGCGGAGCAAGAAAGGAAGGTGCAGGAGGAGCGCGAGCGCAAAAAGAAGAGAAAGGAGGAGTATCGACGCCAGGGCCTGGAGCAGAAGAAGGAGCTCAAGCGCAAGGAGTCCCAGATCCCTCCGAGCGGCGAGCGGATTGGGGATCCGTTGTCCAAGAAGCAGAAGCAAAAGGGGGTCGGCTCGGCGTTGCTGCAGTTAGCGGCCGGGCCATCGGCTTCGAAGGGTTCGCTCGACGCCCCGATTCCAGTGGAAGAGCTCGATGGGCCGGAGTGCTTCAAGTGTGGCCAGGTGGGGCACTACCAAAATATGTACCTCTACAAGCCCCTTTGCATCGTCTGCCACGAGGAGGGACACGCGTCGGTGCACTGCCCCACATGGGGGCGGCCTCTGTTGCTCTAGATCATGGGCAACGCCATCCCCGGTGAGGGTTTCTTGTGCCTGCCCTACATGGAGACGGAGGGCGAGGAGGTCTGCGCCCCCCAGGTGGCGGACGCTGCGATCATCTCGACGGAGCCTGGCCTGCTGTCGATCCCTCTCCTGGAGGCAGAGCTCCCCCACCTCTTCGAGAGGGAGTGGGATTGGCAGGTGATGGCCATCGGCGACGACTTGTTCTCGGTTGTCTTCCGCAACAAGGCCATGCTGCGGATGGCGACACGCAGCGGCAAGCTGTACCTCTCCCTCAACGACATCATGGCGGAAATCAAGGAAGCGCGTTCGGAGGAGCCCAAGGCCGAGATCATGCTGGGCGTATGGGTCAAGTTGTGGGATGTACCGCCCAAGCACCGTCGTGTAGATCGCCTTATGGCTGCGACGGTGATGATCGGGCGCCCAATGGAGGTGGACAAGGCGTCCCTGGTGGGGCTAGGCCCCGTGCGGATGCGCTTCGCGTGTTGATCCCCGGCCAAGCTTCGCGGGTACGTCCAAGTGTGGTTCAATAGTGAGGGCTTCACCTTTCGGATGGAGGCTGAGGCGGGGGGCCTGTAGGGCGCGGCTCCCCCTCCCCTCCCCCTGCTAATGCGGACCAGGGGCCGGATGGCAAGGACAAAGACCGCGACACGAGCATGGGATATGACTCTATTGATACCGCGTCTTGGGATAAGCTCGGGCTCAAGGACAAGGATGCTCCAGCCGCGGCTCCGGCTGCGGGTGCCGCGAAGGACCAGGAGGAGCTTCAGGTGGTGGTGGGCAGCAACGAGACGGGCTTCAACCAGTACGGCTCCAACTTATCGCTTGGCCTCGACCTCGACAAGGGCGTCTCGGTGTCGTGCGACTCGGAGGGCCGCTCAATGCTTGTCACCCCGGTGGCAGTGGAGGTGGGTGAGCCGCGCGCCTTCCCCACGCGTTCCCCCAAGTCTGTGGCCGGCCAAGGTGGGGGCGGGTCGCGGCTTCCCAAGAAGACGGCGGGCCGCAAGTCTACCCCGATGGCGCTGGCGAGCCCACCCTCGGTTCGTGCGGGCACGCCTGCCCCTCTATGTCCGGTGGTGATGGCGCTGGCCTCCCCTGGGGGCCCGGCTGGTGGCCCCTTGTCGGCCTCTCCCCTCCCTGCCTCTGACGCGCTTCGGGCGGAGGTGTCCAAGGTGGCGCCCATATCCACGGCCAAGCGCTCCAAGGCGGTGGTGATGACTCCGACAACGCAGGAGAGGGCAAGCTCGCGATCGAAGGGCGCCAAGGGCAACCTTTCAGCTCTCCAACGCGCCCAACTCTTGCTGGCTCAGAAGAACCGGGAAATCGAAGGTAATCCCTTGCCTCGTTTTACGATCTTTGACGAGTATTCCGATGAGTGTCTAGGGGGTATCTTAGAGGATAGTGGCGTTATTATGTCTGATGAGGGTGAAGCGCGTGAGCTTCTGTCTCTCATCCGTGCGAAGGAAATCGCGCAGGCCGCGCTCGCCCAGGCAGCGATGGACCGCGTTGCGCCAGCCGCAGAGGAAGCAGTGGCTTCTTTGGTGGCTGTTGCGTGGCCCGATCAGGAGGACTTAGCAACAGATGCTGTGCCGTCCCCCTCAACCCGTCGTCCTGTCAGGACACGACGAGTGGCCAAAGCGGTTACCGCTCGCTTCGGCCACGCTGGGAGGCGGACCCAGTTAAAGGAATTCATTCGTGAAGAGGGGATCGACGTAGTAGGCTTGCAGGAAGCCATCAAGGCTGATTTTAACCATCGAGATCTGTTAGCTGTTGACCCTCTTGAGCGTTTCATGTGGCAGTGGGTGCCGGCGGTAGGGCACTCGGGGGGTATGTTGCTGTTGGGGAACGTAGTAATTTCAAAAAAATTTCCTACGCACACTCAAGATCATGGTGATGCATAGCAACGAGAGGGGAGAGTGTTGTCCACGTACCCTCGTAGACCGTAAGCGGAAGCGTTAGCACAACGCGGTTGATATAGTCGTACGTCTTCACGATCCGACCGATCCAAGCACCGAACGTACGGCACCTCCGAGTTCAGCACACGTTCAACTCAATGACGATCCCCGGGCTCCGATCGAGCAAAGCTTCGGGGATGAGTTCCTTCAGCACGACGGCGTGGTGACGATGATGATGTTCTACCGGCGCAGGGCTTCGCCTAAACTCCGCGACGATATGACCGAGGTGGAATATGGTGGAGGGGGGCACCGCACACGGGTAAGGAACGATCCGTAGATCAACTTGTCTATGGGGTGCCCCCTGCCCCCGTATATAAAGGAGGGGAGGAGGGGAGGGCCGGCCCTCTCTATGGCGCGCCCTAGGGGAGTCCTACTCCCACCGGGAGTAGGACTCCCCCTTTCCTAGTCCAACTAGGAATCCTTCCAAGTATTAGGAGTAGGAGACAAGGAAGGGGGAGGGAGAAGGGAAGGAAGGAGGGGGCGCAGCCCCTCCCCCTAGTCCAATTCGGACTAGGCCTTGGGGGGCGCGCGGCCTGCCCTAGGCAGCCCCTCTCTCTTTCCCGTATGGCCCAATAAGGCCCAATACTTCTCCCCCGTATTCCCGTAACTCCCCGGTACTCCGAAAAATACCCGAACCACTCGGAACCTTTCCGAACTCCGAATATAGTCGTCCAATATATCGATCTTTACGTCTCGACCATTTTGAGACTTCTCGTCATGTCCCCGATCTCATCCGGGACTCCGAACTCCTTCGGTACATCAAAACTTATAAACTCATAATAAAACTGTCATCGTAACGTTAAGTGTGCGGACCCTACGGGTTCGAGAACTATGTAGACATGACCTAGAACTATTATCGGTCAATAACCAATAGCGGAACCTGGATGCTCATATTGGCTCCTACATATTCTACGAAGATCTTTATCGGTCAAACCGCATAACAACATACTTTGTTCCCTTTGTCATCGGTATGTTACTTACCCGAGATTCGATCGTCGTTATCCAATACCTAGTTCAATCTCATTACTGGCAAGTATCTTTACTCGTTACGTAATGCATCATTCCGTAACTAACTCATTAGCTACATTGCTTGCAAGGCTTATAGTGATGTGCATTACCGAGAGGGCCCAGAGATACCTCTCCGACAATCGGAGTGACAAAACCTAATCTCGAAATACACCGACCCAACATGTACCTTTGGAGACACCTGTAGTACTCCTTTATAATCACCCAGTTACGTTGTGAAGTTTGGTAGCACCCAAAGTGTTCCTCCGGTAAACGGGAGTTGCATAATCTCATATTTACAGGAACATGTATAAGTCATGAAGAAAGCAATAGCAACATACTAAACGATCAAGTGCTAGGCTAACGGAATGGGTCATGTCAATCACATCATTCTCCTAATGATGTGATCCCATTAATCAAATGATAGCTCATGTCTATGGTTAGGAAACATAACCATCTTCGATTAACGAGCTAGTCAAGTAGAGGCATACTAGTGACACTCTGTTTGTCTATGAGTTCACACATGTATTATGTTTCTGATTAATACAATTCTAGCATGAATAATAAACATTTATCATGATATAAGGAAATAAATAATAACTTTATTATTGCCTCTAGGGCATATTTGCTTCAGTCTCTTACTTGCACTAGAGTCAATAATCTAGTTCATATCGCCATGTGATTTAACATCAATAGTTCACATCTATATGTGGTTAACACCCATAGTTCACATTGACATGTGACCAACATCCAAAGGGTTTACTAGAGTCAGTAATCTAGTTCACATCGCTATGTGATTAACACCGAAAGAGTACTAAGGTGTGATCATGTTTTGCTTGTGAGATAATTTTAGTCAACGGGTCTGTCACATTTAGAGCCGTAAGTATTTTGCAAATTTCTATGTCTACAATACTCTGCACGGAGCTACTCTAGCTAATTGCTCCCACTTTCAATATGTATCCAGATTGAGACTCAGAGTCATCTAGATTAGTGTTAAAACTTGCATCGATGTAACCCTTTACGACGAACCTGTTTTTTCACTTCCATAATCGAGAAACATATCGTTATTCCACTAAGGATAATTTTGACCGCTGTCCATTGATCTACTCCTAGATGCCAAGCTTAGTGGTAGGGTATGCAATAGATCTGGTACACAACATGACATACTTTATAGAACCTATGGCTGATGCATAGGGAATGACTTTCATTCTCTTTCTATCTTCTGCCGTGGTCGGGTTTTGAGTCTTACTCAATCTCACACCTTGTAACACAGGCAAGAACTCTTTCTTTGTCTGTTCCATTTTGAACTACTTCAAAATCTTGTCAAGGTATGTATTCATTGAAAAACTTATCAAGCTTCTTGATCTATCTCTATAGATCTTGATGCTCAATATGTAAGCAGCTTCACTGAGGTCTTTCTTTGAAAAACTCCTTTCAAACACTCCTTTATGCTTTGCAGAATAATTCTACATTATTTCTGATCAACAATATGTCATTCACATATATTTATCAGAAAGGCTGTAGTGCTCCCACTCACTTTCTTGTAAATACAGGCCTTTCTAAAAGTCTGTATAAAACCATATGCTTTGATCAACACGTCAAAGCGTATATTCCAACTCCGAGATGCTTGCACCAGTCCATTGATGGATCGCTGGAGCTTACACATTTTGTTAGCACCTTTAGGATTGACAAAATCTTCTGGTTGCATCATATACAACTCTTTTTTAAGAAAACCATTAAGGAATGCAGTTTTGACATCCATTTGCCAGATTTCATAAAATGTGGCAATTGCTAACATGATTCGGACAGACTTTTAAGCATCGATACGAGTGAGAAAATCTCATTGTATTCAACATCTTGAACTTTGTCAAAAACCTTTTTTGACAAGTCTAGCTTTGTAGATAGTAACACTACTATCAGCATCTGTCTTCCTCTTGAAGATCCATTTATTTAACATGGCTTGCTGATCATCGAGCAAGTCAATCAAAGTCCACACTTTGTTCTCATACATGGATCATATCTCACATTTTATGGCCTCAAGCCATTTCGCGGAATCTGGGCTCATCATCGCTTCCTCATAGTTTGTAGGTTCATCATGATCTAGTAGCATGACTTCCAGAACAGGATTGCCGTACCAATTTGGTGCAGATCTTATTCTAGAAGACCTACGAGGTTCGGTAGTAACTTGATCTGAAGCTTCATGATCATCATCATTAACTTCCTCACTAATCGGTGTAGGCATCACTGGAACTGATTTCTGTGATGAACTACTTTCCAATTTGGGAGAAGGTACAATTACCTTATTAAGTTCTACTTTCCTCCCACTCACTTCTTTCGAGAGAAACTCCTTCTCTAGAAAGGATCCATCTTAGCAACGAATAACTTGCCTTCGGATCTGTGATAGAAGGTGTACCCAACATTTTGGGTATCCTATGAAGACGCACTTTTCCGATTTGGGTTCAAGCTTATCATGTTGAAACTTTTTCACATAAGCATCGCAACCCAAACTTTAAGAAAACGACAACTTTGGTTTCTTGCTAAACCATAATTCATACGGTGTCGTCTCAACGGATTTTATATGGTGCCCTTTTTAACGTGAATGCAGGTGTCTCTAATGCATAACCCCAAAAATGATATTGGTAAATCAATAAGAGACATCATTGATCGCACCATATCTAATAAAGTACGGTTACGATGTTCGTACACACCATTACACTGTGGTGTTCCAGGTGGCGTGAGTAGTGAAATTATTTCACATTGTTTTAATTGAAGGCCAAACTCGTAACTCAAATATTTTACCTCTGCGATCATATCGTAGAAACTTTTATTTTCTTGTTACGATGATTCTCCACTTCACTCTGAAATTCTTTGAACTTTTCATACGTTTCAGACTTATGTTTCATCAAGTAGATATACCCATATCTGCTCAAATCATCTGTGAAGGTCAGAAAATAATGATACTTGTCGCGAGCCTTAATATTCATCGGACCACATACATCAATATGTATGATTTCCAACAAATCTGTTGCTCGCTCCATTGTACCGGAGAATGGGGTCTTAGTCATCTTGCCCATGAGGCATGGTTCGCAAGCATCAAATGATTCATAATCAAGTGATTCCAAAGACCCATCAGCATGGAGTTTCTTCATGCGCTTTACACCAATATGACCTAAAATGCAGTGACACAAATAAGTTGCACTATCATTATTAACTTTACATCTTTTGGCTTCAATATTATGAATATGTGTATCACACGATCAAGATTCAACAAACCATTTTCATTGGGTGTATGACCATAGAAGGTTTTATTCATGTAAACAGAACAACAATTATTCTCTAACTTACATGAATAACCGTATTGCAATAAACATGATCAAATCACATTCATGCTCAACGCAAACACCAAATAACACTTATTTAGGTTCAACACTAATCCCGAAAGTATAGGGAGTGTGCGATGATGATCATATCAATCTTGGAACTACTTCCAACACACATCGTCACCTCACCCTCAACTAGTTTCTGTTTATTCTGCAACTCCCGTTTCGAGTTACTACTCTTAGCAACTGAACCAATATCAAATACCAAGGGGTTGCTATAAACACTAGTAAAGTACACATCAATAACATGTATATCAAATATACCTATGTTCACTTTGCCATCCTTCTTATCCGCCAAATACTTGGGGTAGTTCCACTTCCAGTGCCCAATCCCTTTGCGGTAGAATCACTTAGTCTTAGGCTTAGGTCCAGACTTGGGCTTCTTCACTTGAGCAGCAACTTGCTTGCTGTTCTTCTTGAAGTTCCCCTTCTTCCCTTTGCCCTTTTTTTTTCTTGAAACTAGTGATCTTGTCCACCATCAACACTTTGATGTTTTTCTTTGATTTCTACCTTCGTCGATTTCAGCATCACAAAGAGCTCGGGAATCGTTTTCGTCATCCCTTGCATTATAGTTCATCACGAAGTTCCAGTAACTTGGTGATGGTGACTAGAGAACTCTGCCAATCACTATTTTATCTGGAAGATTAACTCCCACTTGATTCAAGCGATTGTAGTACCCAGACAATCTGACCACATGCTCACTAGTTGAGCGATTCTCCTCCATCTTTTAGCTATAGAACTTGCTGGAGACTTCATATCTCTCAACTCGGGTATTTGCTTGAAATATTAACTTCAATTCCTGGATCATCTCATATGGTCCATGACATTCAAAACGTCTTTGAAGTCCCGATTCTAAGCCGTTAAGCATGGTGCACTAAACTATCAAGTAGTCATGATATTGAGCTAGCCAAACGTTCATAACGTCTGCATCTGCTCTTGCAATAGGTCTGTCACCTAGCGGTGCATTAAGGACATAATTCTTCTGTCCAGCAATGAGGATAAACCTCAGATCACGGATCCAATCCGCATCATTGATACTAACATCTTTCAACACAGTTTTCTCTAGGAACATATTAAAATAAACATATGAAAGCGACAACGCGAGCTATTGATCTACAACATAATTTGCAAAATACTACCAGGACTAAGTTCATGATAAATTTAAGTTCAATTAATCATATTACTTAAGAACTCCCACTTAGACAGACATCTCTCTAGTCATCTAAGTGATCACGTGATCCAAATCAACTAAACCATAACCGATCATCACGTGAGATGGAGTAGTTTTCAATGGTGAACATCATTATGTTGATCATATCTACTATATGATTCACGCTCGACCTTTCGGTCTCCGTGTTCCGAGGCCATATCTGCATATGCTAGGCTCGTCAAGTTTAACCTGAGTATTCTGCGTGTGCAAAACTAGCTTGCACCAGTTGTAGATGGACGTAGAGCTTATCACACCCGATCATCATGTGGTGTCTGGGCACGACGAACTTTAGCAACGGTGCATACTCAGGGAGAACACTTCTTGATAATTTAAGTGAGAGATCATCTTAAAATGCTACCGTCAATCAAATCAAGATAAGATGCATAAAGGATAAACATCACATGCAATCAATATAAGTGATATGATATGGCCATCATCATCTTGTGCTTGTGATCTCCATCTTCGAAGCACCATCGTGATCACCATTGTCATCGGCGCGACACCTTGATCTCCATCATAGCATCGTTGTCGTTACGCCATCTATTGCTTCTACGACTATCGCTACCGCTTAGTGATAAAGTAAAGCAATTACAGGGCGTTTGCATTTCATACAATAAAGCGACAACCATATGGCTCCTGCCAGTTGCCGATAACTTCGGTTACAAAACATGATCATCTCATACAATAAAATATAGCATCACGTCTTGACCATATCACATCACAACATGCCCTGCAAAAACAAGTTAGACGTCCTCTACTTTGTTGTTGCAAATTTTACGTGGCTGCTACGTGCTGAGCAAGAACCGTTCTTACCTACGCATCAAAACCACAACGATAGTTCGTCAAGTTAGTGCTGTTTTAACCTTCGCAAGGACCGGGCGTAGCCACACTCGGTTCAACTAAAGTTGGAGAAACTGACACCCGCCAGCCACCTGTGTGCAAAGCACGTCGGTAGAACCAGTCTCGCGTAAGCGTACGCGTAATGTCGGTCCGGGCCGCTTCATCCAACAATACCGCCGAACCAAAGTATGACATGCTGGTAAGCAGTATGACTTGTATCGCCCACAACTCATTTGTGTTCTACTCGTGCATATAACATCAACGCATAAAACCTAGGCTCTGATGCCACTGTTGGGGAACGTAGTAATTTCAAAAGAAATTCCTACGCACACTCAAGATCATGGTGATGCATAGCAACGAGAGGGGAGAGTGTTGTTCACGTACCCTCGTAGACCGTAAGCAGAAGCGTTAGCACAACGCGGTTGATGTAGTCGTACGTCTTCACGATCCGACCGATCCAAGCACCGAACGTACGGCACCTCCGAGTTCAGCACACGTTCAGCTCAATGACGATCCCCAGGCTCCGATCCAGCAAAGCATCGGGGATGAGTTCCGTCAGCACGACGGCGTGGTAACGATGATGATGTTCTACCGGCGCAGGGCTTCGCCTAAACTCCATGACGATATGACCGAGGTGGAATATGATGGAGGGGGGCACCGCACACGGGTAAGGAACGATCCGTAGATCAACTTGTCTATGGGGTGCCCCCTGCCCCCGTATATAAAGGAGTGGAGGAGGGGAGGGCCGACCCTCTCTATGGCGCGCCCTAGGGGAGTCCTACTCCCACCGGGAGTAGGATTCCCCCTTTCCTAGTCTAACTAGGAATCCTTCCAAGTATTAGGAGTAGGAGACAAGGAAGGGGGAGGGAGAAGGGAAGGAAGGAGGGGGCGCAGCCCCTCCCCCTAGTCCAATTCGGACTAGGCCTTGGGGGGGCGCGCGGCCTGCCCTAGGCAGCCCCTCTCTCTTTCCCGTATGGCCCAATAAGGCCCAATACTTCTCCCCCGTATTCCCGTAACTCCCCGGTACTCCGAAAAATACCCGAACCACTCGGAACCTTTCCGAACTCCGAATATAGTCGTCCAATATATCGATCTTTACGTCTCGACCATTTCGAGACTCCTCGTCATGTCCCCGATCTCATCCGGGACTCCGAACTCCTTCGGTACATCAAACCTTATAAACTCATAATAAAACTGTCATCGTAACGTTAAGCGTGCGGACCCTACGGGTTCGAGAACTATGTAGACATGACCTAGAACTATTATCGGTCAATAACCAATAGCGGAACCTGGATGCTCATATTGGCTCCTACATATTCTATGAAGATCTTTATCGGTCAAACCGCATAACAACATACTTTGTTCCCTTTGTCATCGGTATGTTACTTACCCGAGATTCGATCGTCGGTATCCAATACCTAGTTCAATCTCGTTACTAGCAAGTCTCTTTACTCGTTACGTAATGCATCATTCCGTAACTAACTCATTAGCTACATTGCTTGCAAGGCTTATAGTGATGTGCATTACCGAGAGGGCCCAGAGATACCTCTCCGACAACCGGAGTGACAAAACCTAATCTCGAAATACGGCAACCCAACATGTACCTTTGGAGACACCTGTAGTACTCCTTTATAATCACCCAGTTACGTTGTGACGTTTGGTAGCACCCAAAGTGTTCCTCCGGTAAACGGGAGTTGCATAATCTCATAGTTACAGGAACATGTATAAGTCATGAAGAAAGCAATAGAAACATACTAAACGATCAAGTGCTAGGCTAACGGAATGGGTCATGTCAATCACATCATTCTCCTAATGATGTGATCCCATTAATCAAATGACAACTCATGTCTATGGTTAGGAAACATAACCATCTTCGATTAACGAGCTAGTCAAGTAGAGGCATACTAGTGACACTCTGTTTGTCTATGTATTCACACATGTATTATGTTTTCGGTTAATACAATTCTAGCATGAATAATAAACATTTATCATGATATAAGGAAATAAATAATAACTTTATTATTGCCTCTAGGGCATATTTCCTTCAGTTGCTTGGCATTAACCACGTGTGCTGCGAGGTGGTGACGTGGGATGCCGATAGATTCTTTTTATCTGCACACGTGCGCCACCGCGCCACCCTTCGCGAGTGGGAGGTTATTGTGGTTTACGGCCCTGTCGACCACTCACTCTCGCAGGAGTTCCCGGGGCAACTTCAGGAGAAGGTTGCGTCCTTGGGGGTGTGTAACTTGCCATTGATGGTGGGTGGCGATTTCAACTTAATCCGTTCGGGTGCGGATAAGAATAACGACATCATTAACTAGACAAGGGTGTCCTTGTTTAATAATGCGATCGCTTCTATGGCCCTTAGGGAAGTGGCTCGCGTGGGCGCACACTACACTTGGACCAACAAGCAGCTTACGCCGGTCCGGTCGGTGCTAGACCGGGTTTTTATGTCCGCGGAGTGGGAAATGCTTTTCCCCTTGTGCTCTCTGCACGCCGAAACGAGGATAGGGTCGGACCATGTCCCCCTAATCCTCTCCTCAGGGGAGGAGAGGCTAAAATGCAGCCCTCATTTTTTCTTCGAAACCGCGTGGTTAGAGTCTCCGGACTTTGACCAAATCTTCCTCACCAAATGGGAGAACTGTGTCGCCCGGGTCGGGCACACATGCGGGCCTATGGAGTTTTGGATTTCCGTAGGGGCGGGTTTGCATGTGGCCCTTAAGGGGTGGGGGGCCAACCAAGGCCGCGAAGATAAGCTGCTCCGATTGCGCTTGACGGCGGACCTTGCCCAATTGGATGCGGCGGCAGATGTGCAGGTCTTCTCGGAGCAAGACTGGGCTCAGCGATACGCTTTAGAAGCCCAGGTCGAGTCCCTCCTAAGAGCAGAGGAGGAGTACTGGCGTAGGCGTGGCGGTCTTAAGTGGACGCTCAAGGGTGACACGAACACTAAATACTTCCATGCCTACGCAAACGGCCGGCGCCGCAAGTGCGCCATTCTTAGATTGCAATCCGAGCAGGGGCTCCTCTTGCGTCAACAGGACATCGTCCGTCACATCTACGAGTTTTACATCCAACTCATGGGCTCCAGGGAGGAGTCCCGTGCTAGGTTGCAGTCGGATGTGTGGGAACCCGCGTTGCGGGTCACGGACGAGGAAAACGAGGGCCTGGGGTTGGCCTTCCTCCCTGAAGAGATTGACAAGGCAGCTCTTGGGATGAAAACGGACACCGCTCCCAGTCCGGATGGTTGGCCGGTGGCGATGTTTAAACGGTTTTGGCAAGTGCTTAAAGGACCAATTTACAACATTTGTAATGGGTTTATGCGGGGTACGGTAGATATCTCTCGCCTGAACTTTGGAGGTGCTCTCTCTTATCCCCAAAGTTCCAGGTGCGGATCATATTAGGCTTTTTCGCCCGATTGCGCTGATTAACGTCCCGTTTAAAATATGTGCTAAGGCTTGTTCTACGCGCTTGTCTCCGATAGCTCATCGTATCATTAGTAGGAACCAGTCGGCATTTATTCATGGTCGCAACATCTTGGAGGGTCCGTTGGCCCTCCAAGAGATTGTTCACTCACTCAAACAATCCCGCCAACCGGAAATTCTTCTAAAATTAGACTTTGAGAAGGCGAACGATCGAGTGAACTGGGAGTTTCTTTGACAAGTCCTCGACGACGCCGGGGACGGCGTCGGGGCTCGAGCGCCGGGAGGAGGCGCGCGCGCTGCCGCGGTGCGGCCACCGGTTCCACGTGGGGTGCATCGATGCGTGGTTCCGCGGGAACTCCACGTGCCCGCTGTGCCGCGCGGACGTCCAGGCGCCGGACGACGACGCCGAGGCCGAGGTGCGCGTAGACGTGGAGACGGGGGACGCCGCGGTCAAGGGCGGTGCGCCGGCGACGAGGAGGCTGTCGAGCGGCACGGATCTTGACAAGACGAGGCGGGCCTTTGCGTCCACCCGATCTGCTTCCTTCTGACATGCATGCTCGAGCCAAACAGTTTTGGGGTGTTTATTCCATCGGACCGTGAATATCCTCTTGTTGATCATGCTCGGCGTGTCTGGTCTCAAAGTGTACAAATCTGGCAGATAGATATTTCATTGCTTGACATCTTGAGTTTGCCTGCCAGGGAATAATATGTTGTGCATCTTATTGTTAAAATATGTGTTGAATATACATATGAAGATTATAATAAGACTTTTAACTAGCGGATGATGATGTGTTTAAGTGGAATTGTATAACCCGTTCCTATTCTATAAAGATATCTGGGCTAGCTGAATAGGCTAGACATAAGCCGATAAGTAGATGATGATTTTGGCTAGGTTGCTTTTAATCACTGTTGTAGAGAAGCAAATGAGGTCGCTAACTGTTTACCTAGAGCAACTTTTAGTACTAGATCATCTTATAAGCGAGAGTTAGGGGTGGACGGACCGGCAATGGCGGGTGGTTGGAGACGACGTGTGATGGCCTCGACCCGCTCTAGTACTATATGATTTAGTACAAGGGGAGGAGCGTCGTAGTCATGCCCTGAAAATGTAGCCGATGTTCGGTATGACGTCGTGTGATTGCTTGTCCTTGATAGATTGATTCACGCCTCAAATTTCTAACACTTGTTATGACACATGGCTTTAGTTACGTATACCACTAATAAAGTTATAATAGGGGGTTGGGCGGCAACCATGAAAATGCATTGGAAATGTTGAAGACACATTTAAGATTTTTGTAATATGTATCAAAATAGTACTAAATTGTATTGAAATTAAGTGAAAACACATTTCAAAATTAATTGAAATCATTGTGTCATGAGATTCAAAATCAAACATTTGAAAAAGGTTTTCTAAATTTTCTTCAAAAAGATTCTGATAATTTGAAACTTCAGTCATTATTTCAATTGTACACTTGATCCGGTATTCTCTTCAAATACCAAAAGATACAATATTGTAGTAATCGAATAAATGAGAGTATACCGCATCAAAGTCGAAGCAAATGCAAAAGGTTTAGAAAAATCACATCCAGTCGTTGACATCGACTTACTAACTGGATGATGTGGAAGTAGGATTAATTTTCCGGCTTTGAAGATTAGATGTTGATGATCTCAATTCAACATCACTAATATTTTTCTTGCTTGGTGGAAGCTTATTTATAGGTCTTTGGTTGATCTCATGTTGATTCACACAATTGAGATCACTAACAAAGAATGGCACGCAACAACACAACATCAAACCAACGAAAAGATCACACTAGGTGACATTTATCCTGCACCATTAACTGAGCAACTCTCTTCTGCTTAATTAATGGATGAGGGTGTAAGTGCATCTAGTGCCCCTTAGTGATTTTGGTGTATTGAAGACTTGTAGGTTAAGGGACTGATATGTTTGTCAGTGTACACAGGTTCTATATGTCGATGAGGAGTTTGATATTTACAGTGAAAGTCGACCCCTAAAAATGAATGTCTTTGGCCGAAGACTTTGGTTCGCCTGAAGACTTTGAAAGTGAAGAAATTGGTGTGACCTTGAAGACTTGGATATTAATGCGAGGATTATGAAGCGCGAAGACTTTTGTTTTCATAGTTTCTTTTCTTTCTTCCTGAGTCATAGGAAACACCGTACTGTTAAAGGGGGTCGAGGTAATACTAAGGAAACTGATTTCCAAGTGATGCTCATCTCAAAATCCTACACCTACCTAATCCTTTCGAGTGAAGCCATTGGAATCTCATATCAGTTCAGTCAATTTCTTCAGTGACAGAGACGAAGATCTTCTGGTCTTTGAGGAATTTGTTCTGACTGAGGAGTTAGGAGTTCGCCAATGCGAATTGCCTACACAGTGAGGAACATGATAGCCCTGAGGAATTCAAACCTCAAATCCGACTGTTGATGTGCCACGCGCCAGCTGTCCAAAAATATCCTACCACCTAACGGTCATATCCTAGAAGGGCATTTATGTCTTATCATGTCGGGCTGCTCCCTAGGCTATAAATAGCCGCGCCCTACAACCACTAGCTAGTTGGCTACTCCGAGAGAAGCTGACACTTGTCATTTGAGAGCATCCCATCCTCCGAGTACTTTGAGCGAAAATCATCAAGTGAGGAAAACCCAAATCCCAAACCCAAACCTATAAACCCAAAGTGATTGAGCATCACTGAAGAGATTGTTCCTGTGTGGAACCGACGGTTGTTACCTTTGAGGACTGTGTATCCTCCAGACGGTTAGTCATCATGGTCTAAGCATCCAAGAGGAATTGTGAATTGCCGAGTGGCCGAGTCTGTGAAGGTTTGGAAGTCACCTGTGAAGACTTACCACTACTATTGGGCGAGGTCTGTGTGATCTTAGCTCAAGGAGAATACGGTGAGGACTGTGTGTCCTCGAGTTTAAATACTCAGCCGCTCCAACCAGACGTACAACTATCACAACAATTGGAACTGGTCTACCAAATAATTGTCTTCACCAAGCCTACTGGTTCTATTTACTCAACCCTTTCATTTCCTCAGTTATGTGTTGATGAACCTGATCATTACTGTTTGAAGACTTTGACTGAAGACTTTCTCTAATTCATCAATCCTATTTCTTCAGTCCGTTTGTCTTCATCCTGCTTTTCCTATGCTTATGCTTTCTGTACTCTGTGTTTTGTTGTTCATTTCATCATGATGACTATGCTGTTGCTCTGTTATGCTTATACCTGAGTACTTATTCCGCTGTAAGTAGTTCTTCGCTTAGGGATTTCCTCACCCTGAAATTTCTCAGTGAAGAATTCATAAAAATCGCCTATTCGGCCCCCTCTAGTCGACGTAACACACTTTCAATTAGTATCAGAGCATGGTACTCCCTTGTTCTGTGTGATTTTGGTTTAACCGCCTGGAGTTTTAGTTATGTCGACTGCAGGTATGATCAAGGTCTCGGCTAGGTGTCCTACCTTTGATGGGACGGACTACCCCTACTGGATGAACAAGATGCGCATGCATCTTGAGGCAATTGAAACGATCTCTGGTATGTTGTGAAAAATGGCGTTCCCTCTGACACTTCGTCTGCGAATGCTGCTGATGTGAAGAGATTCAAGCAACTCGATTCTTAAGCGAAGAATATCATATGTGGCCATCTGAGCAAAGGACAGTACGACAGAGTGAGTCCTTTGGAAACTTCCAAGCTGATTTGGGATAGGCTGTCCAAGGTCAACGAAGGAGTCTCAACTCAACGTAACTCCTGTGTTGATGTTCTTCGCAATCTCTTCAACCGCTTCAAAAGGCTCGATAATGAAAATGTTCAGCAAACCTTTGATCGCCTCACTGACATCTCAAATGAGCTTCAAGCACTTGGTGCCACTGACATCACCGATCATGAGGTGGTGAAGAAATTGCTGAGATCACTTGATACCTCCTTCGATACCCTCGCACTGATGATTCAGGAATGAGCTGATTACAAGTCACTTGATCCCGCTGATATCCTCGAGAGGCTAAACACACATCAGTTCCAGCTTGCTGAGAAGAGAGATCTCTATGGACCGAGCTACGGAAGATCACGTGCACTGAAGGCCGAGGAAGTATCTGAGTCTGAAGCTGAAGACTCTGGTAGCAGCCTTGGTGATCGTGAAGAACTGAGCTAGGAGCTAGCAATGCTCATGAGGAAATTCCAGAAGTTCTCTCGTCGCGGTTGCTTTGGAAAGTCTTCAAGAAATGATGATTCCTCGTCCCGTGACTACGAAAAGAGAACTTGCCACAAATGCAAGAAACCTTGTCGCTACATGTCTGATTGTCCTCTGTGGGAAAAGGAATCAAAGAAGAAGAAGTACAAGGATGACGATTCTGATGACTCAAAGAAGAAGAAGAAATCTTCAAAGTTTTCATCATCAAAATCTTCAAAGTCTTCATCTCACAAGAAGAGCAGTTCCAAGAAGGCTCGAACATTCATTGGCAAGGAAATGGACTCTGAAGCTGAATCTGAGGAAATGTGGAAGAGGAGGAATTTGAGGAATCAGACTCTGGTGTGGCAAGCTTAGCCCTCGCTACCGCTCACACCAGCAAGTCCATCTTCAACACTGAAGAAAATGACCTCGCCAACTCTGCTGAAAAAAGCTTTGATGACTATGCTCCCGCCTACTGCTTCATGGCAAAAGGTGCCAAGGTACTCAAACATTCCCCCTCTGACTCCAGTGAGGATGAATCTGATGACAATCTTAAGCCTAGCTATTCCAAACTTGCTAAAATTGCTGTTAAACAACAGAAGCCTTTAGAAAAGATTTAAAATCAACTAGACAGAAGTGATGACCTGTTGGGTGAAGAATTGAATCGAACTAAGACTCTGACAGATAATCTTCAGAGACTTCAAACTCGGTTTGGCAACCTTCAAAATCATCATAACACTCTCTTAACTAATCATGAGAAGCTTTCTTATGAATTTCTTCAAAGAAAGCAAGATCTTGAGAAGTTAAAAGCGAGTTATGAAGATCTTCAGAAGGAAAACGATTCATTGCTTGCTTAACAGATCAGTTCCGCTCAGGAAGAATTTATTCCACCATGTCTGAAATGCATTGAGTATGAATCTGCTAATTCATCACCTGAATGTTCAAATGCTTCTATTGCTGCAAATTCTTCAACTATTTCTGTGGTCACAAATTCCTCATCTGAGGATACCACAAATATCACTGACGATAATGCAGGGCTGAAGGAAATGTATGTACAGGCATTTATAAAAGCCTCAAAGGCACTACTAGAAAAACGGCTATAGCTAATATGGACATTAATGGCGCACCACGTATGTGGTGCGCCACTGCTATATAGCAGTGGTGCATCATATATAGGTACGTCATTAAACTCCAAATACTAATGGCGCACCACATCCACGGTGCGCCACTACTAACATTTTTTTTCAAAACTAGTAATGGCGCACCATACCCTCGGTGCGCCACTACTAACAATTTTTTTTTCAAAACTAGTAATGGCGCACAAGGGGATAGTGCACCATTACTAGTTTTAACTAGTAATGGCGCACCACACCCTCGGTGCGCCACTACTAACAATTTTTTTTTCAAAACTAGTAATGGCGCACCTGGGGATTGTGCGCCATTACTAGTTTAACTAGTAATGGCGCACCACACCCACGGTGCGCCATTACTAACTTTGACCAAAAATTCCACCGAATGCACCCCCCGGTGGACCGCCTTTTCAGTTTTAAAAAAATAAAAGAAAATGATGGAAATGTCAAAAAAATAAAAGAAAATAAGTTTCCCATGTGATATGTGGTCTACTTGTTGGGAAAATTTACAAATATGAATTTCGACTTTATTTGCAAAATCTCTTTAGAATTTGTAAAATGGGCATAACTTTTGCATACAAACTCGGATTAAAAAGTTTTTTATATGAAAAATCATCTACTCGAAAAGTTACATCCGAACCCTGTTGAAGATTTTTAGAATCCCTAAAAACTAATAGAATAAAAGATACGGGGCTTTTAAGATCTAGAGGGTGAAAAATAGAAAAAAAATTCAAAGTTAGTAATGGCGCACCTTTTGCTAGGTGCGCCACTAGTAACAGAAAAAAAATTGGTTTCGAATTTTTTTTGGGAAAAAATGTTCAAAATATGATACATGATATGACGGGGAAGTTTGAAATGTTTTTTCAAAATTTCATCACACTCATGAACATGAACAAAGTCTTAGACATCAACAAGGTTTAATAGGATTGATATGATAGATATATCAGTAAGTGTCTGTTAAGTGAGCTGGTGCTAGGGTTGGATAGAACTGTGAAGTTAAGCATGATCGGGCTGGAGTAGTGTGAGGATGGGTGACCTTCCGGGAAGTTTGACCACAAAGTGCGATTTGACTTGAGATTAAGCATATTGACCCAAGATTAAGCCATAGTGACCCGAGATTAAGAAGATTTTTTTGAAAAAATTGAAAAAAAAATTCTGAAAAAAATTTGTTAGTCTTGGCGCACTTCTATGTGGTGTGCCATTACTAAGTCAGATAGTAATGACGCACTTCTAGGCATAGTAATGGCGCACTATAGGTGCGCCATTACTATCTGTGATAGTAATGGCGCACCAATAGTGAGGTAACATGCCTTTTGCCATTAGTATTTGTTACTAGTGGTGTGGTAATAGTGGTGCACCTATAGTGCGCCATTAATGGCAAAAATAGGTGCGCCACTAACATGCCTTTTTCTAGTAGTGAGGGCATTAGACTCTATGTGATGTGCTCAAAAAGCAGATCTTGAACAGGAACCCTAGGAAAAAGGGTATTGCCTTTGAGAGGAAACTCAATGCTAATGGGACATACTAAAAACCTGAGCAGTATCCCAAAACCTCATGGGTTGCTGCGAAAGGACCTCCTATAGATCCATGCACTTTATCTGGCTTTACATGTGATTCTTAATATTCCTCTGATGAGTCATTTGAATCCAACTATAAACTGTTTAAGAATCAGAATGGTGAAGTATTTGCTCGATATGTTGGAACTAACTGTAGGAGTGGCCCCCTATGAAGAAAATCTGGGTTCCTAAAAGGTGCCTTGAAAATCTTCAGGTGAATGTCATCATGACACCACCCATGAAGAATAGGAACCCCAGATCAAATTCTTCATACGGATCAAAATCTTCGTATGGATCCAAGTCCTCATATGGACCAAAATTTTCATATGGATCAAATTCCTCACGTGGATCAAAATCCTCATATGAACATCATCATGCTAACATTTCTGTTTCACAGGGAAAGTCTAAGGGCCATGAATATGTGCATTATTCTTCAAACCATTATGTTCATAAGTCCTCGAAGAATTTCTCTGCTTATTCATATGCTTATCCTAACCACTCTTCTATGAAAGGAAGTGCACTAGCTTCTATCCCATCTTTTTCTTATGGAGCTCGCAGAATGATGGATTCTTTGCCACCCCTCCAGATGTGGGTGGTGAAGAAAAAGAACTAATCTCTTATGCAGGGTCAGGTCTCCAGACGAACTTAATCGTCTGAAGAATTTGCTGGAGACCTGAATGTGCTTGAATGGACACAAGCTAGTCATGTAGAAATGAATCACTCATTTCTCACGTCCTCATATTACTATATCTGTTACTTTTGATGAAATTGATATCATATTATTCACTAATGAAGTATATGGATTCGTAAGTTGCACTAATTCATCTGCAGGATGAACAACCCAGAGCTACTGCGTGGGTCCTCGACAGTGGATGTACAAATCACATGACCGATGACAGGAACTTGTTGATGGACATTGATTTGTCACCATCTCATCTGAAGCATATCACCTACGCTGACAAAGGCAAAAGCAAGGTATTGGGTCTAGGTAAGCTTGCAATCTCAAAGGATAGACACATGGACAAAGTCATGCTTGTCGAGTCCTTAGGATTCAACCTGATGTCTGTATCAATGCTTTGTGATCTTGATATGGTTGTCGTCTTTGGCAAATATCAATGCATTGTGCTGATGGAATCTGACAATTCCAAAGTCTTCGAAGGCTTTAGGAAAGGAGACTTGTATATTATTGATTTCTCTGCAGGACCACAACCTGCCACATGTCTACTTGCAAAAGCTTTAGAATGCTGGTTATGGCATCGATGACTTGGTCATGCTGGGATTAGGAACTTGCATACACTCACGAAGAAGAAGCATGTCATTGACATCGAGGGTGTCAAATTCCTCAAAGATCATCTTTGTGGGGTTTGTGAGGCTGGGAAGATCACCAGAGCCAAGCATCCCTCGAAGACTATCATGACCACTTCTCGTCCCTTTGAATTACTTCATATGGATCTCTTTGGCCCTACTCATTATGCCACATTATCTAGTTCTGCATCACTTTATAGCTTTGTCATTGTTGATGACTATTCTCGTTACACATGGGTGCATATCATCACTTACAAAAATGAAGTGCAGGAAGTCTTCAGACGATTTTCCTCAAGAGCTGCTACTAACTTCGGTGTGAAGATCAAGCATATCAGGAATGATAATGGAACCGAGTTCAAGAACACTAGCCTCGATGAATATCTTGATATACTTGGTATTACTCACGAGTTATCTGCTTCTTATACTCCTCAGCAGAATGGCGTCATGGAGCACAAGAACAGAACTCTTGTTGAGATGGCTCACATCATGCTTGATGAGTACAAGACGCCTCAGCGCTTTTGGCCTGAAGCAATTGATACCGCGTGCCACATCATCAACAGGGTATATCTTCACAAATTCTTCAAAAATACCTCATATTAACTCCTCAATGACAAGAAACCCAATGTAAGTTATTTCAAAGTCTTCGGTGCTAAATGCTGGATTAGAGATCCTCACCATCACTCTAAATTTGCACCGAAAACACATTAGGGTTTTATGCTTGGTTACAGAAAGGACTCACACACCTACCGAGTCTTCAACATCAATCATCACAAGATTGTTGAAACTGTAGATGTGCGGTTCGATGAAACTAATGGCTCGCAAAGAGAGCACCTACCTCCTGTGCTAGATTAAATGCCACCTGAGGAATCCATCAAGTTCAAAGCAATTGAGGATATCATCCCTACCGAAGAATCTGCTAAAGAAGTCATTCTGGATCGTGAAGAAAATCAAATCACGCTGGTGCCGCTGAAGAAACTGGTCCTGAAGAAATTGTTGTTCCTAAGCAAAGTCGTCAACCCGCACATCCTCGCATAGCAAACGAAGTGCAGATCGAGAAGATTATCGATGACATTTGTGCACCAGGTCCTCTCACGCGCTCAAAAGCTTCACATTTATCTAACTTTTGTGGGCATTTTGCATTTGTCTCTATCACAGAACCCACAAAAGTTGATGAAGCATTCATGAAATCTGAGTGGATTCAAGCCATGCAAGATGAATTGCATCAATTCAAGCTCAACAATGTGTGGGATCTTGTCAAGCGACTAGACCCACGCAAGCACAACATCATCGGTACCAAATGGATCTACCACAACAAACAATACGAAAATGTCCTCGTGGTGAGGAATAAGGCTCGTCTTGTGGCTCAAGGCTACACACAGGTTGAAGGAATTGATTTTGATGAAACTTTTGCACCTGTTGCTAGACTTGAGGCTATTTGCATATTGCTTGCTTACGCTAACCATCATTCATCTTACATCAAATGGATGTGAAAAGTGCATTCCTCAATGGTAAGCTTGAGGAAGAAGTATATGTTGCTCAACCACCAGGTTTTGAGGATCTAAAATTTCCAGATCACCTCTACAGACTCAACAAGGCCCTCTATGGCCTCAAGCAAGCACCTCGGGCGTGGTATGACACACTGAAGGAATTCCTCATGAAGAAAGGCTTCAAACCCGGTTTACTTGACCCAACTCTTTTCACCAAAACATATGATGATGAATTATTTGTGTGCCAAATATATGTTGATGATATTATCTTTGGCTGTACTAACCAACGTTACAGTGATGAATTTGCCTATATGATGAGTGAGGGATATCAAATGTCTATGATGGGAGAATTGAAATTCTTCTTAGGTCTTCAAATTCGTCAACAATACAATGGCATATTCATATCTCAGGAGAAATACCTCAAGGATGTGTTGAGGAAATTCGGCATGCAAGATTGCAAAGGATTCAAAATCCCTATGCCCACAAATGGTCATCTATGCACTGATGAAAATGGTAAAGACTTTGATCAAAAGGTATACCACTCCATGATTGGCTCTTTATTGTATCTATGTGCATCTAGGTCGGATATTATGCTTAGTGTTTGCATGTGTGCCCGATTTCAAGCTACACCGAAGGAATCACACCATAAGGCTGTGAAGCATATTCTTCGATATCAAGCTCATACACCAACACTTGGATTATGGTATCCCAAGGGCTCTTCCTTTGATCTCATTGGATATTCAGACTCTGACTATGCTGGTGATCGGGTCGACCGCAAGTCAACATCAGGCACATGTCATTTCCTCGGACGATCCTTGGTATGTTGTTCCTCGAAGAAGCAGAACTGCGTATCACTCTCAACTGCAGAAGCTGAGTACATTGCTGCTGGATCATGCTGTGCTCAATTGCTATGGATGAAGCAAACCCTCAAGGACTATGGCATCAATGTGAAGAATGTGACACTCTACTGCGACAATGAGAGTGCTATCAAGATTGCTCACAACCCAGTTCAGCACTCGAAGACAAAGCACATCCAAATTCATCATCATTTTCTTCGTGACCATGTGTTGAAGGGCGGCATCTCCATCGACCACACAAATACTGAAGACTAGCTGGCCGATATTTTCACAAAGCCCTTGGATGAGAAGAGATTCAGCAAGTTGCGGTGTGAGCTAAATATCTTAGAATCTTCGAATGTTCTTTGAGAAGGACACACATCCTAATACTTATGCTAACTTGATGACTTAGATGTGCAACACATGAAGTAACGTTTTTCTTTAATCAATGAAGACGAACCCTCTAAGTGTGAAGAAATTAATGAAGAAATTGATTCTCAGAACCCTACGAAAATTTTACGCGGTGTCTAAAATCATCCTTCTTATACGGTGGGTTACGCCACCAACCAAAGTGGAAAATCTTCAATTTCAGTTTTTCTTCATTTTTGAAATACCTCAGTTTTTTTTAAATTCTTCAACTTTGCATTGTCTTCACTCTTTCCGTCGTTGTTCTTCATTGACTATATATATATATATATATATATATATATATATATATATAAACACTATTCTGATCACGGGATCAGAATAATATTCTGATCACAACCTGAACTGGCTGAGTAACGCGCCTGACCTTCTCTGTGAACTAGGTTGAACTTCCCGCGACATTGCCCAAATAGGGCTTGCTATATATCGTTGGAAAGATATGGACACCAATATCATGACCCAACTTAAATTTTTGGCAAAATATAAGCGGTTTAAGAGCAGTTTTAAAAACCGTTTTTTCTTCGCACAAAAAACGTGAATCGTATTTTCGATCGCATTTCGAAACCGTTTATCAGAATGAGGCATATAATATGGCGTTGGAAAGCTGCTGCAAAACCGCTCCTTCCACATGTTGAAAGTTTTTTCTAATTCCCTACGGTTAAAGACTAATTTGAAAAAAACGTAAAATTTCGTAAATCGAACAACTGAGTTCGTTTTTTTGATGTCATTTCTAAACGGCTAATCCAATGGAGGCATATGCTATTGGGTTGGAAAGCTTATGAAAATGCGCTACTTGTTCATCTTGAAAGTTTTTTTCTAATTTTGAATGGTTGAAGAGTAATTTAGAAAATGGTCCAAGTCCTACCGAATTCGTATTTTCGAGCTAATTTTTTAACCGCGCGTCCGAATGCAGCAAATGATATGGCGTTGGAAAGCTTGAACAAATGCGAAACTTTTTGGTATGTATTGTTTCTCCCAATTCTTTACGGTTTTAAGTCAGTTTCGAAAATGGCAAAAAACGTATTTTTGCCGTAATTTCTACGAACTTTATCGGAATTGGGCAAATAATATACCGTTGAAAAGCTACAGAAAATGCAAAAGTTCTTCATGTTGATGGTTTTCTCTGATTCCTAGCCGTTTTCAAGTAATTCCGAAAATGGCGGGATCATTCGTTCTGCCTCTACCACGAAACAGATTCTTCGAAAATGCACCGCGTGAAGAACCTAAACTTCTCAGTGCGTGTACCTGAACTTCACTCTCTTTTTCACGTGATTTTTTTGCTCGTAGATCTTCATCCACTGCTCATAGCTCTCCATCCCACTCACGGGAATTGAGCGGGTGATATACCGATGGAAAAGCTGCTGTAAACACGCAACTTTCCCGTGTTGATCATTTTTTCATACTCGCGACGATTTTGAAAGTTCTTCATCTGAAATTCATTCATCGTAGTAGTTGAACTTCATGCTATTTTCACGTTGAACTTCTGTGACGTATTTTTGTTTGTACACGCGCCTGAACTTCCCTCTGTACGAACTCGACCTTTATCGGAATTTTGAAAACCGTTTTTTCTTCATACAAAAAACGTGGATCGTATTTTCGATCGCATTTCTAAACCGTTTAGCAACTAAATACTCGTTTTAGAGAGGAATCTCGCTCATAGGCGGATTTTGCACTTGGGTCGTGAAGAACTCGCATTTTTTGCGATTTTACTGCCTGAGTTGTTCGACTTGAACTTCCCCCTGTGCTAGGTTGAACTTCCCGCAACATTACCCAAATAGGGCCTGCTATATACTATTGGAAAGCTATGGACACGAGTATCATGACCCAAGTTAAATTTTTCGCAAAATGTAAGCGGTTTAAGAGCAGTTTTGAAAACCATTTTTTCTTCACACAAAAAACGTGAATCGTAATTTCGATCACATTTCTAAACCATTTATCGGAATGAGGCATATAATATGGCGTTGGAAAGCTGCTGCAAAGCCGCTCCTTCCACATGTTGAAAGTTTGTTCTAATTCCCTATGGTTAAAGAGTAATCTGAAAAAACTTAAAATTTCGTAAACTGAAAAGTTGGGTTTGTTTTTTTGATGTCATTTCTAAACGGCTAATCCAATGGAGGCATATGATATGGCGTTGAAAAGCTTATGAAAATGCGCTGCTCTTTCATCTTGAAAGTTTTTTTCTAAGTTTGAATGGTTTAAGAGTAATTTAGAAAATGGTTCAAGTCCTACCGAGTTTGTATTTTCAAGCTAATTTTTTAACTGTACGTCCGAATGCAACAAATGATACGGCATTGGAAAGCATGAGGAAATGCGAAACTTTTTTATATATATTGTTTCTCTCAATTCCTTACTGTTTTTACTCGATTTTAAAAATGGCTAAAAATGTATTTTTGCCGTAATTTCTACAAACTTTATCGGAATTGGACAAATAATATACCGCTGAAAAGCTACCAAAAATGCGAAACTTTTTTATGTTGATGGTTTTGTCTGATTCCTAGCCATTTTCAAGTAATTTTGAAAACGGCGGGATCATTCGTTTTGCCTTTATCGCGAAACAGATTTTTCAAAAATGCATAGCGTGAAGAACTTGAACTTCTCGGTGCGTGTACCTGAACTTCACTATGTTTTTCACATGATTTTTCTTGCTCGTAGATCTTCATCCACTGCTCGTAGCTCTCCATCCACTCACAGGAATTGAGCAGGTGATATACCGATGGAAAGCTGTTGTAAACACGCAACTTTCCCGTGTTGAACATTTTTTCACACTCGCGACGATTTTAAAAGTTTTTCATCTGAAATTCATTCAGCGTAGTAGTTGAACTTCCTGCTGTTTTCACGTTGAACTTCTGTGACGTATTGTTGTTTGTAATTTTGTCATCCATTTCGTCAGTGTTACACAAATGATATTCTTTTTGTACAAACCTCTCACAATATTTTTTTTAACTTTCTCCGACCGAGGACTTGAACTTACACAAATGATATTCCTGCCGTTTTGAAGTAAATTAGAAAACGACGAGATCATGATTTCTGCCTTCATCGTGAATGGAAATGCATTGCGTGAAGTAGTTGAACTTCTCGGGCATGTCTGTTTGAACTTCACTCTAATTTTTGACGTGCTGTTTTTTGACGTGCTATTTTTTGCACTGCGTGAAGTAGTTGAACTTCTTGGGCATGTCTGTTTGAACTTCACTTTGTTTCACTTTAATGTATTTTTTATATGAAATACACACCATGTAGTACCTGAACTTCTGGTTGTTATCACTTTGAACTTCTCTCTGGTTTGAGAGAATTATTTTGAAACACAAAAAATAACATATTTTTTTATGTATTTTGGACATCTAAATACACGGTGAACCTCTCTCACAAGAATTTTTGAACTTTCCCTCGCCGAGCACTTGAACTTCTAGCAACCATTTTTACGTTTATGAGATTGTTTTCAAAAGTGCAAAAAACGGCGTTGTGCTGTTTATTTTTTGAAAAGGTAAATCCTAGGTTTTAGTAAACGCCGAACTTCTGTGTTATTTCAATTTGAACTTCACCTTTTTATATTTTGGGTAAAGAATTGTATTCAATTTTTATACGGAAAAAATCGAACATGGAAATACAAGATGAGCCTCTCTCGTAAGAATTTTTGAACTTCCCCGAACAGAGCACTTGAACTTCTTTCGACAAACCTTTTAAGCTTTTAATTTTCTACACTTTTATTCTCATTTGAAATGCATTCCTTGCAGTAGTTGAACTTCTCGTTGTTTTCACCTTGAACTTCTGTCACGTATTTTTGTTCAACCTCTCCCACACAAGAATTTTTGAACTTTCTCGAGTCGAGCACTTGAACTTCTAGCAACAAAACTTTATGCTTTGCATTTTCATTCTTTTTTTAATACAAAATGCACACCGTGTAGTAAGTGAACTTCTGGGAGTTATCAACCTCAACTTCTGAGATCATGCGTTCTACCCTCATCGGAAAAACAAAAGTCTCCGAAAATGCACTTCATGAAGAGGTTGAACTTCTGGAGCAGTTCTTCTTAAACATCACTCTGTTTTTCCCGTGTTGTTTTTTACCCGTAACTCCCAAACCACTTACCCGGAATTGAGTAAATGATATACCGATGGAAAGCTGTTGAAAACACGCAACTTTTTTGTGTTGATCATTTTTCCATATTCGCGACGGTTCAAAATATTTTTTTGAATGCGTAAAAATGTGGTTTAAACGTTATAGATAAAACTTTTAAACCATTGATCGGAATGTAGCATATAATATACCATTGGAAAACTTATGAACATGAGTAACTTTTTCATGTAGACAAACGATACAAATTCGTTGTTGTTTGAGAGTAGTTTTAAAAATGGAAAAAACAACGTTGTTTTTGGCCTGTTTTTACATGAAATTAAAGGTCGGGCGTCTCGAACTAGAGATCTTGAACTTCACCAGGAGGAGCACGTGAACTTATTGCAACAAACCGTTTAAGCTCTTTGTTTTATATGCTTATATTCCTATATGAAATGCATTTCGTGTAGTAGTTGAACTTCCCGTTGTTTTCATCTTGAACTTCTATCACGTATTTTTGTTGTACCTCTCTCACAATTTTTTTTGAACTTTCTCGCGCTGAGCACTTGAAGTTCTAGCAACAAAATTTTGGACTTCACCTTATTATTCTTTTTTTCTTATACGAAACACACACCATGCGGTACATGAACTTCTGGCTATTATCCATTTGAACTTCTCTCTTTTTCGCTTTAGTAATGGAAAAAGTCTGAGTTTTTATTTGAACTTCTTTGTGTATTTTTTAGAAATATGAAAATTGAATTTTTGCTCGAACCAACGAACTTCTTCGTTATTTTTAATTGAACTTATTAGTTTTATTCTTTATTAATTGGAAAAATCCGAGTTTTTAAATAAAATATCAAACTGCTATGCTTTTCCCAATTGGACTTCTTCGTTATTTTGAATTGAACTTCCTATATTTTATTTCAATCAATACCTAGCTTTTTATTTGAACTTCTTTGTGTGTGTTTTTGGAAAGGATGAATATATGAGTTGTAAAAAAAGGTAAAATCCTAGGTTTCAAATAAACATCGAACCACTTTCGTATTTTAGTTTGACCTTCTATTTTTTAGAAAGGGGGGGGGGGTTCTTTTAAACCCTCTTTTATTTGTTCCTTTGAACTTCTTCGTTTTATTCTGTAGTAACGGGAAACAATCTATGGTTTTTATAAACGTGGAACTTCGCTCTTATTTAAATTTGAACTTCTTAAGTTTGTTCTTAGAAAAAATGTTTTTGAATAAGAGTCAATAGTTTTTTGAAACTTGAACTTGGCAATTTTATTTTTCCTAGAAATGGTAAGAAATTTTGGGTTTTTCATATACATCCAACTACTTCCGTTATTTTTAATTTGAACTTCTTGATTTTATTTCTTTGGTAACAAGGAAAATCTAAGGCTTTTGTAGAAATATCGTACTAGGCTATTTTTGTAATTCGGACTTCTCGGTTTATTATTAATAATGGGAATTTTTTTCTAGTTTTTTCATAAACATTGACCCATTTTGTTATTTAGATTTGAACTTCTATGCTTTCCCTAGAAATCGGTAAAATTCTCTCTTTTTTCCTAAACTTTTTGAACCGCCATGTTTTTTTTTAAAATGTGAAAAAATGTTGTTTGTTACAAATATTGAACTACTCTATTATTTTAATTTGAACTTCTGGTTATTATTTTTCTTTTTTAATAACTGGAGAATCCATGGGAGATTAATTTATACGCCCATAATATTTTTGTACTCTTTAATTATTAAATTTGAACTTTGAGAGTTAACATTTCCTAGGTGATGATCGCTTTTCTTCTTGGTATATAAACATCGAACTATTATGTTTCCTTAAAATAAATTTCTTTGGTTTTATTCGGTACTAAGGAGAGAAATCTGAGTTTGTAATAAACATCGAACCGCTCTGTTATTTAAATTTGAATTTCTAGGAATTTTCTAAAAAAGTGGGTTAAATTTGTTTTTCTAAATACACTATTTTTTAAAACTTTAACCTCTTGGTTTGGTTCTTATATAGTTGGAAATTGTGAGTTTTGTTATATTAACCCAGATCGTGTATAATTTGAACTTTAATTATTATAATTATGTTTTATCCATTGTCACATATACTCAAAACGTGAAGAATGAAAAAATGTTTTAGTGATTTTTACGGACACAATATCAAACACTATTGAGAGCACAATCTTTCACAGTTTTTTTCATGAATTTTTAGTGAAAACAATGTCGTTATTTTTGCAAACAATAAGTACCAAAATATGATACTAACACAAATGGCTAAATGAAGAAAACACCGAAAGAAATTGTGATTGTAGAACTGCATATCATGCACAAAAAATTGTGCTGCCATATATACAAACACACGATCCCCTAAAAAATGTATACACACACACAAAGCATCAACCTCCCTATATTCAAACTTCTGTCATTGATATTTCTGAACGTTTTGAGCATGCTCCCAGGTTTTCAAACAGTATACAGGGACTTCCATGCACGAACAGCCAGCATCAGTCGTGGCAACGCCTCTTTCTCCGGCAAACCGAACTTCACTCATGTGTACAGAATACATGATTTAAGCCCTGAAAAAACAAAAAAGAATCTTGAAATATTTTTGTTCTACCCTGAACACACACTCATCTCATGTCAAAGTTATTGCAGTATTAGATTAGTAGCATGACATACAGACAAAACTTGGCTATATATCAGTTAGTACACAAGATTGCTTTGATAGAGAGAGATGTCGTACTGAGAAGCAATTAGAGAGAGAAAGTAGTGCCAAGCACATGCACATGCGTGGTTCTTGGTGGCCTCTGGGTACACAACCTGGACAGTGGGGACAGTATAACTGAACTTTAGACATTAAAATCATTGAGAGAACTGAATTCAGACCCGTGCCACTGTCGATCTTTTTCAGACTACTAAATCAAACTGAAGAAAAGCATCGACTTGTTTTGCTGTACAAGCGGAGGGACATAGAGAGATTACTGCAAGAGGTGGTCGCTCATCATAGCGTTTGCTGAAGACGCATCAGCCCGATCTTCAGATGCATGCACCGCTGCAGACACAAGCTCCAGCACGAAGGAGCACAGGCAGAGGAACTCGAACGGACACAGATGGGCACTTGGACTGCTGAAGCAATAGCCGGAGCAATGTCCTGTGGAGGGTAGCGAACATAGCTGGACACATCATCGGATGTGCGGCTGCGGTGAGTGGGATTTGGCCGGGGGCTCGCGCTGCAGGTAGCCTGGCCACGTGCACGCATGGTGGATCACAAGGACCGGCAGCGCTTGCTCAATACCATCGACATGGAAGAACGCATGATCAGGGGAGATCAAATCAGGAGCGACGACGGCGCCATGGGCAGGTCACGGGGGTGCCGTGGGAAGGTCGCGGGGGCGCCCTGGGGCAGGTCGCGGGGGCGCCCTGGGGCAGGTCGCGGCAACGATTGACGACATACGGAGGCTACCTCCGCGGTGGAAGCAGGGGAGGAAGGCCGGTGACGATCTGAGTCGGCCGGGTGCGGCGGGGTGGTCCGGGAAGGAGGCCACGATGCACGAGTGACGGTGGAAGACGGAGGTTGGGGCGACAGCACCGGTGCCAGTGGATCCAGGAGTCGGCGGGCTCGGTGGAGCTGGGGCACGGTGGTGATGGTTGGGGGAGGTCGTTCACGGCGGCGGAGGTGCGCAAGCGGCGGCGCGGGGAGGTGAATCTCGGCGGTGGAGTACGCGGGCGGCGGTGCGGGGAGGTGGGTCACGACGCGGAGGTACGTGGCCGGCGGCGCGGGGAGTTGGGTCACGGCGGCGGTGGTGCGCAGGCGGCGGCGCGGGCAGGAGGTTCTTGGCGGCGCTGGTTACAGAGAAGGTGGGGCGTGGGGACATAAGACTGGGGTGTTTTTTTTTGTTTTGGGATGTTTGGGAGGGTCCTGTCGGGCCTTATATAGGGTGCTGTGATCCAAATAGTTATTCTAATCCGAGGATTAGAATATATATATATATATATATATATATATATATATATATATATATATATATATATATACACACACACACTTGAGTTTTTATGTCCTCTACAGCATTCACTTTCACTTATTCCTAAAATTTCAAATTGACTTTTTTGCTAAGTGAATGTGATCGGACCCTTTCCCCTCTATGCTAAACTCAACCCAGTCTATTCACAAATTCTTCGTGTGCATTCTATTTGAAACTCGTTAAAAATCTTCACTATGTCCTTGTCAGCTGAAGAAATTGCGAACGGATCTTTAAAATATTCTTATCTGAATTTTCGGCTTTTTCCGCTCAAACCATTACACATTCCATGATAAAACTTATCTATTCACCCACGATCTTACATGATCTTCACCACACTGTACGTGGGTGACACATGTCGCTAGGATGAGAAGGGTCAGGGGCACGTTCGTCCATTTTTCTTGGGCGCACAGTTTTTCACTGCGACTATAAATACCCATCACCCTCCTCAGACTGCATTTACCCCGCTCGATCTCACTCCCCTCGCTCGAGCTCTCAAGACCTAGCGCCGCCACTACCTTCATCATCGTCGGTGAGGAAGAGCTTCACTGCCTCGACCTCATCGCCATCGTACTCGCGCCGGCCGCAGAAATCTTCTCTCCGCCGCCGCCGTAGCCATCTTCCTCCGCCAAGTTAGGGCGTGGAAGATCCGGACAGATGAACTTCTCAATCTACACATCCTGTTCGTCGTGTTCTTCGTCAAGGGTAATTAAAAGTTACTTTTACTGCCTTTGTTACTACTGATGATTTTCATCAAATCTTCAAAAGGTGTTTATTCTTCAACTTCCACACTCTAAACACCTAGCACATAATCATTTGCTCTTGATCTGTTTCTCTAAGTGACGTTTTTATTCATGATTCCTCAATTGTGTGAATCTCACAATTCGCACAACTCTGGAACCTAAGTCAAAGAACGCTTAGTGAAATTCTTCAAGACACATCTGGTCAATTTCCTCAAACTTGTTCAGCTTTGCAAAAACTTCTGAGAATGCATATGACCTCTCCAAATTCTTCGCACCTATACTCTTTTCACAGGTACACATGTCTGCTGCCGAATCTCTAGGTTCTCATCAACTTAACTCATTTGCAGCGTTCCTCGAAGAAAAGCTGCATACTTCTTCAGAGAACTCGATTGTTCAAATTCCTCAGCTGAAGAAAATGGCAGATGGTAAAAGACCTCAGAAAGGAGGAAAGAAGCTGGATGTCAACACTGTCTTTGAGATCCCTACTGACATCTATGCAGGGTACTGCACACCTAATGAGGCAACTCACAGGAAGGAAACCAAGAATGAGCACAAAGTGCGCATACAAAGGATTGAACGAAGATGGGCACGAGAATGGAGGGAGTACAGACATGTTACTCCTAAATACATGAAGAAATTTGCTCTTCACCCTCCATGCTCAAGACCTCCATTGGCACCTGGCCAAAGAGCTGATCCAACAAGCCTTAAACATGGTGAGGATTATGCTGATAAATGGGCCATTGGCACCCTCCAAGCAGGCCAAATAAGTAGTGAAGAAATTCAACGAAGATTCTGCTGCTGCCGCTGCTGAGGCCACCACGAGAAAGAAGGCTATGCCCAAGAAGCCTGCTCGAAAACCAAGTTCCTCAGCAATGCCCTCACGGCCAAGTTCCTCAGCAATGCCCTCATGGCCAAGCTCCTCTGTGCCACCAAGGCAAATTCCTCAAGCTGCCCCAGTTCCTCAAGCTGCGCCAGTTCGTCGGGCTTCAAAACCCTCAGCTCCTCCGGAAAAGTCCTCGGCACCTGTGCATCTCACCACTTGCCAAAGGACCACATGCATCTCAATTGCCTCAGGAGCTTCAGCAAGTTCTTCAGCTCCTCCTTCTTCAACTGGCCCCTAATACGTCCATTTTGCATCATTTGTTGATATTGATATTTATTGCATTATGGGCTGTTATTACACGTTATGTCACAATACTTATGCCTATTCTTTCTTATTTTACAAGGTTTACAAGAAGAGGGAGAATGCCGACAGCTGGAATTCTGGGCTGGAAAAGGAGCAAATATTAGAGATCTATTCTGCACAACTCCAAAAGTCCTGAAACTCCACGGAAGTTATTTTTGGAATTAATTAAAAATACCAAGCGAAGAAAATACCAGAAGGGGGCCACCCACCATCCACGAGGGTGGGGGTGCGCCCCCTGCCTCGTGGGTCCCCTGGCAGGCCTCCGGTGCCCATCTTCTACTATATGAAGTCTTTTACCCCTGAAAAAAAAAATCATAAGCAAGCTTTCGGGACAAGACACCGCCGCCACGAGGCGTAACCTTGGCGGAACCAATCCAGGGCTCCGGCAGAGCTGTTCTGCCAGAGAAACATCCCTCCGGGAGGGGGAAATCATCACCATCGTCATCACCGTCGATCCTCTCATCGGGAGGGGGTCAATCTCCATCAACATCTTCACCAGCACCATCTCCTCCCAAACCCTAGTTCATCTCTTGTATCCAATCTTTGTCCCAAAACCTCAGATTGGTACCTGTGGGTTGCTAGTAGTGTTGATTACTCCTTGTAGTTGATGCTAGTTGGTTTATTTGGTGGAAGATCATATGTTCAGATACTTTATGCTTATTAATACCCCTCTGATAATGAACATGAATATGATTTGTGAGTAGTTACGTTTGTTCCTGAGGACATGAGAGAAGTAAATAGTCATGTGAATTTGGTATTCGTTCGATATTTTGATGAGAGGTATGTTGTCTTTCCTCTAATGGTGTTATGTGAACGTCGACTACATGACAGTTCACCATTGTTTGGGCCTAGAGGAAGGCATTGGGAAGTAATAAGTAGATGATGGGTTGCTAGAGTGACAGAAGCTTAAACCCTAGTTTATGAGTTGCTTCGTAAGGGGCTGATTTGGATCTATATGTTTCATGCTATGGTTAGGTTTACCTTAATACTTCTTTTGTAGTTGCGGATGCTTGCAATAGGGGTTAATCATAAGTGGGATGATTGTCCAAGGAAGGGCAGTACCCAAGCACCGGTCCACCCACATATCAAGTTATCAATGTAACGAATGAGAATCATATGACCGTGATGAAAACTAGCTTGGCGATAATTCCCATGTGTCCTCGGGAGCATTTTCCATCATATAAGAATTTGTCGAGGCTTGTCCTTTGCTACAAAAAGGATTGGGCCACCTTGCTGCACCTTATTTACTTTTGTCACTTGTTACCCGTTACGAATTACCTTATCACAAAACTATATGTTACCGATAATTTCAGTGCTTGCAGAGAATACCTTAATGAAAACCTCTTGTCATTTCCTTCTGCTCCTCGTTGGGTTCGACACTCTTACTTATCGAAAGGACTACGATAGATCCCCTACACTTGTGGGTCATCAAGACTCTTTTCTGGCGCCATTGCCGGGGAGTGAAGCGCCTTTGGTAAGTGGAACTTGGTAAGGAAAAAATTATATAGTGTGCTGAAATTTACTGTCACTTGTTACTATGGAAAGTAATCCTTTGAGGGGCTTGTTCGGGGTATCTTCGTCCCGACCAGTAGAGCAAAGAGTTTCTCCTCAACCTACTGAACCTAGTGAAAATGTTTACTTTGAAATTCCTGCGGGTATGGTAGAGAAACTGCTAGCTAATCCTTTTACATGAGATGGAACATTGCATCCCGATTTGCACCTAATCTATGTGGATGAAGTTTGTGGATTATTTAAGCTTGCAGGTATGCCCGAGGATGTTATCAAGAAGAAGGTCTTCCCCTTATCTTTGAAGAGAAAGGCATTGACATGGTTTAGGCTATGTGATGGTATGGGATCATGGAACAACTGATTGAAATTAGAATTTCATCAGAAGTTTTATCCTATGCATCATTGTTCATCGTGATCATAATTATATATATAATTTGTGGCCTCGCGAAGGAGAAAGCATCGCTCAAGATTGGGGGAGGCCTAAGTCAATGTTATATTCATGCCCCAATCATGAGCTCTCAAGAGAAATCATTATTCAAAATTTTTACGCTCGACTTTCTCTCAATAATCGCTCCATGCTCGATACTTCTTGTACTGGATCTTTTATGATGAAGACTATTGAATTCAAATGGGATTTATTGGAAAGAATTAAAAGCAACTCTGAAGATTGGGATCTTGATGAAGGTAAGGAGTTAGGTATAACACCTAAGTTTGATTGTGTTAAATCTTTTATGGATACCGATGCTTTTCATGAATTTAGCACTAAATATGGACTTGACTCTGAGATAGTAGCTTCTTTCTATGAATCATTTGCTACTCATGTTAACCTCGCTAAGGAGAAGTGGTTTAAATATAATCCTCCCATTGAAGTAAAAGTAGTTGCACCTATTAAAGTTGAAGAAAACACTATCACTTATAATGATCCTATTGTTCCTACTACTTATATTGAGAAACCATCTTACCCTGTTAGGATAAAGGATCATGCTAAAGCTTCAGCTGTGGTTCGTAAGAGTAATACTAGAACACCTACACCACCTGAGAAAATTAATGTTGAACCTAGTATTGCTATGGTTAAAGATCTCTTGGCTGATAATATTGATGGGCATGTTATTTACTTCTGTGATGAACACTACAAAAAAACACACTTCCGTGATGATACGTGTTTGTCACAGTAGGTCGCTTTTTTTATCATGCATGTACATCCATGACGATTTTATGACAGAATCAAGATAGTCATACCTGTGCTGTCGTAGAAGTGTTCCATGACATTACGAAAATTATCATCACGGAAGTGTCCACTTCCATGACAATAAATTGCGCATCACAGAAGTGCTTTCGTCAAGGGTGACCGACACATGGCATCCACCGTAATGGAACGCCGTTAAGCTATCGGGTCCGGTTTTGGATCCGATAACCCGTTAACAGCCCGGACCAATGGGGATTTTCCACGTGTAAAATCATCACTGGCTGCAGGAAACACGTGTTGCCTCACCGTTGGGACAGATGTCATCCACTCATTGGACAGGAGGCGCCTATGATAGGTCGACACGTGGCACGACCCAATAGTGGGCCATTCCGGTGAAAAAGGCCGGCCTAGTAAAAATTAGCAGGCTGGCCCATATAAGGCCTACTTGTGTCAGGTCCATTTAAGCCCACGACCCATACGAGATGTGCCAATTCGGCCCATCAATGGCCCGTTAAAGATTTGACACCATTGCAGCCCATCGTCAGTTCGATCCCGTTAACAACCCGCTATATATTTGGGCTCAATATCGGCCCGATGAGATTTCGGCATGTTAATGGCCCATTTAATGGATGGGCCAATTTTTAGGATGTACATCTTTCGGCCTTTTAGCGACCCATTTAATGTTGGGCTAATTTCCGGCCCGATGTGTCTTTCAGCCTATTGACGGCCCATAAATCTGATGGGCCATTTGCAGTCGGACCTGAGTTTCGGCCTTTTAGCGGCCCATTTAAGTGTTGGGACAATTTCTGGCCCGGTGTCACTTTCAGCCTATTGACGGCCCATAAATCAGTTGGGCCATTTGTAGTCGAACCCGAGTTTTGGCCTTTTAGCGACCCATTTAAGTGTTGGGCCAATTCCCGGCCCTGTGTGCCTTTCGGCCTGGTAACGGACCATAAATGAGTTGGGCCATTTGTAGTTGGACCTTAGTTTTGGCCTTTTAACGGCCCATGCCCTTCATGGTCCAATACCAGCCCGGTTTCTCTTTCGGCCTACTAAAGGCCCACAACACAGTTGGGCCATTTACAATACGACCTGACTTTCGGCCTCTTAGCGGCCCATGCTCTTCATGGTCCAGTACAAGCCCGCTGTCTCTTTCGGCCTGCTAAAGGCCTACAGTATAGTTGGGCCATATGTAGCCCAAACTTAGTAACGGCCTGTTAACGGCCCGTGAAATAAATTGGGGCCACCTGTTGCCCGCTTCGATGTCGGCCTGTTAACGACCCGGGAGGTAAGAGGGCTGACCATTAACTTTTGGCCTAGTAACGGCCCATTAACTTAATGGGCCCACTAAAGTTCGTACATGTCTTTAGGCCAAATTAGATAATTTGAGCCCATTACGACGAGCAATTATGCACAGGACCAAAACCAATCAAGCAAAGGTACGACATACAGGGAATAACGTTGCACATCCAGCATATATTACAGGAAATTACATCCACTGGGCAATCAAAGATTGATGCCAGTGCAAATAAATGAGCAGAACCTAACCATCTACAACGTCACAATCTGCAACCTCAGCACAGATGACGCCCATAAGCATGTGGGCAAGTTCTTGCTGCTTTGCTACACTGTCTCTGAAAACATTGATCAGTTGTTGTGTCGCACGACTCTGCACCTCTGATTCATCCACCATTTCCATCATTGCTTCAGCCATTAATTGGTTCACAAACATACATTTATTCCGTTGCATTTGAGACAGAGGATACTGAACAGATTCAGATGGCGATTTTGGCAGGCTTGTATTATTGATAGTGGAGAGTGTCTCGACCACTGCATCATAACATAAATTAGGACGGGAACCAAACAGATTAATCATGAGTTATTGCCATATTACCTGGCCTAGATTTACTGGAAAGAAACAATGGGGTTGCCTTGCTGTTTTCAGAGTTTGTCTTCTTATCTTCAGCAGCCTGCACAAAATTAACACACTAGCATTGCTATCATTGGCCAAGTCAGATAATAGGAAAGCAACATTGACACAACGAACATTTGGGCAACTAGCCTACACCAAATTAACACAATATGGCATAGCTATCATCAGCCAGGTAAGGTAATACGAAAGCAACATTGACACAATGAATGAATGGGCAACCAGAGAAGCACTACAATTCAGTAATGTGCGTGATATGAGATAGTACATTCATGCAGCTCAGTATGCAAAACTACCAGGCAGTTTTCCTTACAAAAATCAACATTGGCGCCTTTAACATTTTGCTACAACTAATTTTAGATCAGATAAAGGTTAGATTCACGCCGATTAACAAAATACATGCTGATGTAAAAATATAGTGATATACAACAGGTACTTACATCAGCATTGGAGCACAGAGAATTCCCGCAAGATATTTTCCTCGAATACGATCCCAATGGAGGAAGTCTTCTATCGTTTAACCTTATTTTATAAAAGAGAGATGGGTAAGAAACATGTAGAAAATATGATCAGAATGCTATAAAATTTCATGATGCGAGGATACGCACACGCTTCTTAGAATGGAGTTGACATTCTTTTGCTGGACTGGAGCGGACTAGTTCTTTGGCCACTGGAATCTGCTTATTATCAGTGGGAGTTGGGTTTCTCTGTGCTGGAGCAGTATCTATGAAAAATGGAGTTGGTTTATTATCTCCTGGCGTTTGGATCTTTTGCAAAGACCTGGTTTGTAACCCTTCAGATTCTAACATAGCCGTCTTCCCCTTGCATGCCTTATATAGAAGAATGGTGATTCAGTTATAAAACATGCTACAACAGAGATGGAATAGGTACTGAAGAATAGAAAGGCATGACATATTGACATGTATTCCCTCCATCCGGAAATAAATGGATGGGTCTAGGCGTATTTCAGTTCTAGATACATCCAGTTTTATCCATTTCTGCGACATTTAATCCGGACGGAGGGAGTATGATGTAAGAGCTAGGGATACGACAGGACAACACAGTAAAAAAACACTGAAAAACCCACTGCAGAACCAAAGTATTCAAACCCACTGATATGAGATAGTACACTCATGCAGCTCAGGATGCAAAACTACCAGGCAGTTTTCCTTACAAAAATCAACATTGTGGCCTTTAATCATACATTTTGCTACAACTAAATTTAGATCAGATAAAGGTTGGATTCACGCCGATTAACAAAATACATGCTAATGTAAAAATATAGTGATATACAACAGGTACTTACATCTACATTGGAGCACAGAGAATTCCTGCAAGAATCTTTCCTCATAAACGATACCATTGCAGAAATTCTTCTATCTGTTAAGCTTATTTTCTAAAAGAGAGATGGGTAAGAAACATGTAGAAAATATGATCAGCATGCTATAAAATTTCATGATGCAAGGATACGCACACGCTTCTTAGAATGGAGTTGACATATTTTTGCTGGACTGGAGCGGACTAGTTCTTTGGCCACTGGAATCTGCTTATTATCAGTAGGAGTTGGGTTTCTCTGTGCTGGAGCAGTATCTATAAAAACTGGAGTTGGTTTATTATCTCCTGGCGTTTGGATCTTTTGCAAAGGCCTTGTTTGTAAACCTTCAGATTCTAACATAGTCGTCTTCCCCTTGCATGCCTTGTATAGAAGAATGGTGCTTTAATTATAAAACATGCGACAACAGAGAGATGGAATAGGTACTGAAGAATAGAAAGGCATGACATATTGACATGTATTCCCTCCATCCGGAAAAAATGGATGGGTCTAGGCGTATTTCAGTTCTAGATACATCCTTTTTTATCCATTTCGGCAACATGTAATCCGGACGGAGGGAGTATGGTGTAAGAGCTAGGGATACGACAGGACAACACAGCAAAAAAACACTAGTTGAATGTAAAACTGTATGCTAGCGGAATACGTACAGAAATAACTAAGGCAACATACACGTGTATGATTGGGAAAATAAGATGGCATTGCAACAGAGCACTAGAACAACACTTCAATGTAAAAAACATGGTATGGTAGACAGATGAAGTACATACTGATGAATAACAATGCATAAGATATTCAGAAGCATGATGTCCAAATTAAGTAGATGGCATTGCGATAGAGTAGAATGACAGTACTTGAATTTGAAAACATGTTATCATGAATGGAATAGGTACTGAAAAACAGGAAGGCATGACATATTTACATGCATGATCAGCATGCTAAGCACATGGCATTGCAACAGAGTAGATACACTCCAGGACATTATATGCATGTTGTACCCATACCACATGCCAAGTTAGAGCAAGGACCTTGTGGGGTGAAGAGGATTCATCATCTTTCTGCAAGTCTTTTGAAGATCTGCCTTTACATGTTCCATCATATTGGGTATCATTGACATCAAGTTTATTGGCCTTTACATTGCTCCGTGAGGTTCTTGTGGATATATCAGTGTGTGCAATTATATCTGACATGCATGGAAGACAAGTAGTAGTTAGATTTATGTAATGAGTGCCTGTAGGAGACGACATAAATAGTAGGACCGAGGTTAACTAGCAGCAACATGTCTCATAAACTAAATGGAGAACACAGATGAAAGCTACAGAATATGTATCGTTTGTACTCGAGATTAACTAGATGCCACACAAAAGTATTAAAGAACAACATAGGTAATACTAGAAGTGGTATAATACTATAATCACCAGCCTGTGGGATAGCATTGGCTGATGGATGATAACTATGGAACAGCGTTACCTAAAGAACAAGTATCTTAGCTGAACTATGGAACAATGTTAACTCCTGAACAAGACCCGTAAGAGATCAACATGAATATACAGTGAAATGTGATGATCTATTTTACATGCTTAGATGAATAACAAAGCCATAAATGTTGCACACAAGTAAGATGAGGGTACAACCTATCTGGCTGCCATCCATAGGAGTGAGCATCATGTGCTGACTTGTCGATGGCCCTGTAGTTGTTGTGGCTGTCCATGTCAGGCACGCGCATTCGATGCAAGGAACTGTTGAGTGGGGACTATAGCTCCCTTCTGGTGTATGCTTCCCTTGTTGGAGCAGCTATGGTGAGTCGGAAGACGGCGTGTCTGAAGACGCAGATAACGCATAATGTTAAGAATGACATATCTCTTTGATCTGAAGAAATACACTAAGAGATCAACAGAAATGTACGAGAGTGGTCACACGTCTGTTGACTGAAGACTAAATTGGGGTCACATGATTTTATTTTATTTTGGTACTATCCGATCTACGCCGGATGGTTTGATGGCCGTCTTGTGCCTCCCGGCTGACACTGTTCGGAATCTTCCCCGAAGAGCCAGCGACTAACGGCAGAGCAGCCTGCCTCCACTGTCCATGGCCCCAGCCAAAACCCTTCTCCCCGCCCCACCGCACTGCCGTGGTTGCGCGGCCCCCGGGCCAATCCACAAAGACTCCCCGTCATCCAGATCCGACGACGGCAGTACCTTCAACCCACGCAACTCTAAAATATAGCCATCTAAGCGCTGCTTCCGCGGTGAACTTGCGGCCTCGCACCCTTACGTTAGACACCAGCCAACCGGTAGCCTAGGAGCTTTGCCGCCTCGAGGGGTGCTGCTTCCCATTGGGAATCAATTGGCCCAGGATGAAAATTCAGACAACTGACGCCTAAATAAAGTGATTTGAGATGAGGGTGCGACCTATCTGGCGGCATGGTGAGATTTCACAGCTTGGGAGAAGGGAGCTTGCCAGGGAGAAGGTGATTTGGCGCCCATGAGGTATGAATGGGGGGGGGGATTGGGAGGGGAGTGGAACCATGTCTTACAGACGCATTTGTCTGAAATGTGAGGGGGAGTTACAGTTCTACCCTTGCCTTTAGGCTTCTCGGCTTGGGTCTGTGTACTGAGGGTCGGGGATAGTAGTTTAACTTTACTTCTCCCCAAATAGTGGGCGGGAGCAATTTCGGGCGAGGAGGGCATGTTTCGAACTATAGTGGGCGCGAGCGATTTCGGGCAAGGAGAGAGTGTTTTGAAATAGTGGGCGCGAGCTATTTCGGGCGAGGAGAGCGTGTTTTGCCGACCATGGTTTATGAATTATTTGGCACATGTCATTTCGGCAAAGGAGAAGGCGCGCTTGGATGAAGTTACGAACCTACCCTCAATGTACAACGGGCCAATAGATGCGTGTCCCACACAGGACGGTAATTTCGCGTCTCCCATTTATTTTCTCAGGAAAATTCCACCGAGTAGAGAGGATGTTTAACGGTTCATTCAAATTTTGGGAGAACGAGCATCCACGCCTACCTTACCAAGTCGATTCGAATCAAATTTTGAAATATTAGCTTGCCACTTCTTTTTTTGATGGAGAGATGATGCTCGGGAGTAATGTGTTTTTACATGCTCATTGCTAGCGATTTACTATATGACAAATAGTTGACCCACTCAAAAACGCGAATCAAACCCAAAATGAAATATCTCGATTCAATGAAATAGCTCGTCCAGTAGGTCAAAATAGTGAACTAAGTCCAAAATTGAACACCTCAATCGAGTAGCATGTTGTACAGTATTATAGTACTCCATGAACATGTTGAAAGTCAAATTAATGAACTTGTTTGATATACGCATATATCCGTTCATGTGTGGATTGCAGACAACATGTTCTCCAATTTAAATATTTGAATGCAAGTTTATATCGAAACATGGTTTATATCAGTCTTTGATGCATAAAACGCGACCTCCCCCTCTCCCGGACTCCTGTTCTCTCTCTCTCTCTCTCTCTCTCTCTCTCTCTCTCTCCGACAATTTTCAATTCTGTCGCACGCATCCGACACAAAAACCTTGTTGATCCCTCTCCCTTTCTCTCCATCTCTCTCTCTCTCTCCCTCTCTTTGTGTGTGTGTGTGGGGGGGGGGGTCTTTCTAGTTTGCATGCATATATACACCATCTATAGGTCTCTCTCGCATTCTATGTATGATACTCTAGCTAGTCAAAGCTAGATATCTTGGGTGCACTCATCGTACGCACACAAATTCCTTGGCTCTTTGCCCGTAACTCTCTCACGCACCACCTATGTCGTCTTGGAGCTCTTCCCCCCTCTCTCAAACTCTCCATCCACCTGGGTCACACATACACATGCATATCTCACTCGCACTCGATAGGCCCATCTAAAACTCTATCTCTCTCCCTCGTTCTCTCTCCATCTCACACGCACACACACACACAATCTCATGCCCAGCTAGCCAAGTATGATGGTCTCTCACTAAATTGTAGGCACACGCAGTCCCCCCTATATGTATATGACTAGCTAATCTTCGTCTCCATCACAAACATGTGCATGTTCTATCTCGATTTCTCTCGGGGCATCTTTCTATCACGCACGCACTCCATCGATCTCCCACCCATATAGTCCCCTCACAATCTCGAGGGGATCTCTCTATCAGAAACACACCCTCTCTCTCCCCATGCGTCCATGCCATCCATGTGTCCCTCTCGACCTTTGTTCCTTGTTGGCCAGACCTCTATTGGACATGTGCTACAGGGGTGTCTCTCTCCGCTGCAAACAATCACACAGTAGCTATCTTTGTGGATCTCCTCCTCTCGCTTTTCCATCTCGGAGATGCATGCGTGATATGTTTGCAAAAAAAACGAAAAAACACACACTCTCTCTAATTTATCGTTTGCTGTCACTTTCTATTTCACACACATACTCTTTTTGCACACTTACTCATTCTCCTTCACACGCACTTGATCTGTCTCGACTGAGGCACTTTTCTCGGTCCATAGCATATAGATTTATTGAAAAGTCAAACATCACAAAGTTTGACCATGTACATGGAGAAAAAGAATTATATATAGTACGACAAACATATACCATTAGATTCACCATGAGATGTAGTTTTGTATGATGTATCTTTGGTATTGTAGATATAAATAACATTTGCGTAAACCTGATCAAAGTTTCCAAAGTTTGACTTCTAAAAAATTTACATCCACTGCATCATCGAGCGGATGGAATATCTCTTTCCCCCTCTCAGCTATCTGGCGCACCACTCAGCCTTATCGGGGCTCCTCAATCTCTCTCAAACTTTATTGGTCAGTTTGGTTCGTGGCCTGACCCTCATGCCTTGATGGTCGGTACTGCCTGGTGTGGACGTGAGATGTAAAACATTTCTGCCTGGCCAGGCTTGTGTGGTGCTAAAGCGTTTGGTTCATGTCTGGGCCAGGCAAAGCATCAACGTCCCATCAATCAATCCATGCATCAATTATTTAATGCTAATATCCATCCATGTTGCTATTAGCCTCGTGGCCGCACGACCAGGCACGGCCAGGCGTTTGAAATCGGTCGCCTGGGCCAGGCTACTTGCAGTGTCTGGAGTTCAGCCAGGCTAATTAAAGTGCAAGGGAACCCAGGCCAGGCGGTCTTTCTTTTTCACAGGGTAGCAACCAAACAAGCATGCATGAAATCCAGCCACAACCCCAGGCCAGGCAAATGATGCTCAGGACGCAAGCCAAACTGGCCTTATATCTCCCTGGTTCACACATACACATGTCTCGCTCGCGCTATACATATAGACCCATCCAACACTCTCCGCCCTTGTTCTCTCTCCATGTCACACGCACCCCCCTAAGTACCGTAATCGCTCACTCCATCATAGGCGCAAGCACTCCCCCCCTCCTAAGTATGATTATCTCTTACTAGCCATCAGGAACACACGTATTGTCTCCTTCCATCCATACGTCTATCTCGATATCTCTCGGGGCATGTTCTATCACGCGCACACCTTGTCACTCGATCTCCCACCCATGTAGTCCCATCACGATCTCCAGGGGATCTCTCTATTACAAACATACACTCTCTCCTCCCCATATCTGCATTTTCTCCGTATGTCTCTCTCGACCTCTCTCCCTTGTTTGTGAGACCCCTCTTGGCCACGTGCTAGGGGTCTTGCTCTCTCGGTTCCAAACAACCACACACTATCTCCTCACCTTGCCTCCGTTGTCGAAGATGCATGTGTGATATGTTTGCATAAGACACACACGCTTTTTCTCTACTTTTATCATGTGTTGTCCATGTCTCTTTCACACACACACACACACTTTTTTCACTCACTCTCTCTCTCTCTCTCTCTCTCTCTCTCTAGTTAGGGACTCTGTCACGTCCATAAGCATATGGATGTTTTGAAAAGTCAAACCTCAGAAACGTTTGACCAGGTATATGTGGAGAAAAAATTTACATCTGGAACGATCATTAGATTCATCACAACATGTACTTACTTCATACTACCATTTATCTTTGGTATTGTAGATATAAGTAATTTCTTTATAAACTTGGTCAAAGTTTCAAAAATTTGACTTAAAAAAATGTTGGAACTACATTATCGAACGGAGGGAGTAGCTCTTTCTCTCTCTCTCTGCTATCTCTCACGGGCCTCCCCTCTCACTCAAACTCTCTATACCGACGGATTATACGCTCACTGTGTCAGTGTATAGCTCCATATATTGTTTAGTTGACCGGTCAACCAATCCACATGCTGCCTTGTCAGCTCGTGTTCTGTATTCGTGTGCTGGCCCATTTGGCAGTGGGTGAAAATAAGTAAAGTAGAGGCCCATCTGATACGCGGTGAAGTAAACAAAGTTGAAACCACTCGGGGTAGCACCCCGCACGCTAGTAAATTGAGGGCGCATTGAGGACAAACTTCTTGCGCGCGAAGGACGCACTCGCGCACAATTCACCACTGCGCGGCGGCATGCACAGAAGGACGCACTCACGCACACCCAGCACACAACACACACTAGCACACGTGTACACTGGTGTCGCCGCCAGTTGAGATGGACGGCAAGGCAGCCAAAAAGCGGAGGCGGCTTGAGCCAAAACCGCATCCGGCGAGCCTGGACTTCATCATCAGCCTCCCCGATGACACGCTGCTCGTCATCATCGGCCTCCTCCCCACCAAATCTGTTGTGCGGACCGCCCTGCTCTCCCGGCGGTGGCGCCCCCTCTGGTGTTGTGTCCCCCTCAACCTCACCGTTGACAGCTGCCTCTGTGACGGGGATTGCAAACGCATGGCTGCAGTCTCCAAGATCCTTTCATCGCACCCTGGGCCAGCCAGACGCCTTGACATCCACATGTTCAGTACCAACTGCAAGGTCCAACCCAAGTTCGACGAGTGGTTCTTATCCCCCGCCCTAGATCAGTTCGAGGAGCTCAACTTTGAAGCTGGACGATGTCGCTCTCTGCCGCCGTCCACGCTCCACCTCACGCCAACGCTGCACCGCTCCAGCTTCAGCTCCTGCTATCTTCCCCGGATTAATGCCGTGCTCGCCTTTCTTCTCCCTCAACTCAAGCAGCTCGACCTCTTCGACGTTGTCATCTCGAAGAAGGCTATGGAGCACCTGCTCCGCAGCTGTACTATGCTCGAGTACCTTTGTCTTGAGAAGATCCACGGGTTCATTAGCCTCCACATCGCCTCGACGAATTTCCAATGGATTTATGTGTCTTGCTGGCCCCGCAACAAGACATCAATTGGGAAGAGATCACTCTAGCTGTTCCACGTTATGGTCATTGAGAATGCGCCTTTCCTTGAGAGATTGCTTGTATAGGATCTAGAAGGTCCAACAAAAATCAGGGTCATTGATGTGCCGAAATTGACAATGTTGGTGTACTCGTCTGCCAAATTCTCCGAACTCTTTATTGGATCCGTAATCGTTCAGGTACAACACTCATCTTCTTCTCAGTCTTCTTGAAATTCACATTTTTAAGTTTCTTCTTGATGTATTTTTGACCGTCTTATAGAAAATGATTCCCACAAGCTTGACCCAGTCCATGCGCATAGTGAAGATCTTAGAACTAAAATCTATCGGCCCCAATCTGGATCAAGTTGTTGGATTCCTTACATGATTTCCGTGCACGGAGAAGCTACTCATCAAGGTGAAACTTCTTTCCTAGAAGTAAACGGTAATCACGACGTAGCTCAATTTTTTCATAATTTTCCCAAATTACGATGACAAGTGTAGTGTTCAAAACTGCATCTACGCGCTGCACCGAAGGAAATGTTTTTAGTATTTTTTCTCATGTGATCACCTGCATCGTTTTTATGCTATACTACTATAGTAGCCTAGGCTAGTCATAGTGGAAAGCAACTTAGACTACTCCGGTAACTCTATGGTTACCCTAAGAGCAAGTACTACCTCCGTCCCGATTTACTCTTCCAATTTTGTAGTATCAAAATTTAACCATAGATTTAACTGACAAAATGTTTATGCATGTCACTAAGAACTATATTGTTGGATTCGTATTTGAACATAATTTCAAATGGTGTAATTTTTAGTAACATGCATTGGCATTTTCTTAGGTAAATCTATGGTCAAAATTTTATACTAAATACGAGGTAGTATTCCCTCCGTCCCAAAATTCTTGTCTTACATTTGTTTAGATACAGATGTATCTAACACTAAAATGTAACTAGATACATTCGTATTTAGATAAATTTAAGACAAGAATTTTAAGACGAAGGGAGTACAAAAGTGGGCTATGTAGGCCAAAACATGTGCCAAATTCACTTGTGATGCATTTGGCATTGATGCCCCTCCATTGCTCACCTGGTGCCCCAATCTGGATCACCTACTTTGCTTCGGTGCCAAATTAACTCACGCAATGAAAAAACATTACATGGGAGAGAGAGAGGACAGAGGCAATAAAAAAACACTTGTTTGGGAGAGTGAGAGGCTGGTGTAGTTGGTTTGATTGATTTGTTTATACATGTGGGTCTGTGTGCACAGCGGTGCCAACTCTCTCACATCGCGAGAGTGGTGCCAAAATCTTTTGATTTGACATCGATGCATATTATGTGGCATACTTTTGTGAAATATGGCATCGGCCACATAGTGGAAGGCAACAAATGCCCAAGCTCTTTGCGTGCTCCTAGTTAAATGAGAGGAAACAGAAGAGAGAGAGTGAGAGAGAGTGAAAAAATATCACTAGCCAGCCAACCCTATCGTATGACCAAATGATATTGGTACCTCTTGATGACACGGCAATCTTATGCAGCCAGCTGCTCTAATATGTTCTCTTCTTTTGCAGATAAAAAAAGACCCGAAAGTGAAAAATGTGCTGCACTATAACAATCTGATCGAATGCCTTGATCTCCATCTTACAGAAATTGATTTGATTGACTACCGAGGCAGGACATCTGAGATTAAATTGGCCAGGTTCTTTGTTCTGGAGGCAAGTGTGCTCAAGGTAATGAGGTTTGGCATTCTCTGGCACAACAATGAATGGCGTGCTGATCACCGCAAGCATCTAAGCCTAAATGACAAAGTCTCCGCAGAAGCTGAATTTGTTTTTGAAACATCAAGTGGCCAGAGACTCGAAAACTTATTTGCCCATTAGTGACTTGTCAGGGCGGTGGATTTTAGTTTATACGATAATGCTGCATCCACCTAAAGTAACGAAAGTTCTTACGTAAACTTCCTAGTAATTCCCTCTTCGTAGGTGCAACATTACTCCTAACATTTGTAATATCAGTTTGAAACTTGTAATATTGCCGTGTCCTATTCCTGCGTTTTCAAAACCTTGTGAATCAAATAGGTCCTGAGTTGGTGATGATGTTGTGCCTCCCATCTTTCACCAATAGCCGTCGGATCTAGATCTGATGCATACGAACCAAGCTTCTCCAGTTTTGCAAAAAGATGCCCGCACTTGTTCCCTATTTACAAACAACTCCTTGTCTCTCACAATCAGCCTTATCTCCTCCCCACCACATCTAGAAGGCCATGGAAAAATCTGGCACGATGGCTGCTGCCGGCGCCATCCACCCCCAATCTTGGTGTTCCGTGCAATGCACGGGCATCTACGCACGGGAAATTATGTCGAACATGGCTAGTTGTAAGCAGGCTAGCTCGACAGCCATGATGATAGTGACTGCAGATGGTGAGGCTGACTATGGTATGCCGAACATGGCGCCTATACTCAGGTGTCATCTCCTGCGCAGGGTCTTGTCACTTCACTATGAGGAGCATCACGTAATAATTTGACCAACGAGTAGTATAGTGCTAGTACTCCTACTACTACATTGGTAGTACTACTACTAGTACTAGTAGCACCACCGTATGGATTTAGGAGTACTACCACGTCCATTTGGATTTTAGTATTTGACTAGCAATATCTAGTAATGCATGTCACAAAAAATGTACTACTCCCTCTGTAAATAAATACATGGTGTTTTATTCCTATCGGCTAGAGAACTTAATGTTTTTTTTGCTACATAGAGTACTAATAGGATTACATGCAATGAACTAAACACTGCATGTCATGTTTGGTAGTCTCAAGTCATTGAAAGCATGCACGGCCCACATCTCTCATTGGTTGATATGTCACGAAATAAGAAACAAGGAGGGAGTTAATGCACCATGCCTAAGTGTTTTGGGATTATTTGGTTTTCGTAAGGTGACTTACACAACATTTTTGTTTACATGCATTAACATTTTATTAGTTAAATCAAAGGTCAAAACTTGGCGCAAAATGCAAAGGGGACCAATAAACTAGTAAACATCAAACTTCTCTCGTTTGGCCCCAACTAGAGGTCCGGCGAGATGACTATACTGCACCGGCACGGAGGGGGACGCAACTTCATTGACATACGGCAACTGCCTTTGGGTGAATGACACATGGGCCCAGGGGGTGGCTGGCCTACCTATCATACAGCCAAAGGCAGGTGCAGTAGAGGGCCGAGGAGTAGTACAAAATCCTACGCACCTACGCACGCTAACCAAGGGCAAGAGTGATCACTCGAATCGCAAGATCAGTTGACTAGAAGCTAAGCTAGACCCATGGAGGCGATGAGCGCGAGCATCAGCCGGCTGTGCCAGATGGTCCACAACGCCAGCCTGCGTCCCGGCACTGAGGAATGTCTCCAGGTAGTATTGCTTGAGGCCGCCAGGGCGAGGGGCCGCTTGGACGACAGCTTCGTCTCCTTGTTGGACGAGGTCCTCGTCGGTTTCCTCGACAAGTTCACCATCGTCAAGAAGCTCACGGACGACTTTGATGTAAGCCTCCAGCCGATGCGCCCAGGCTCTGCGATGCCCTCCACCCTCAACGACCACTATGGTGAAAACCTTTTCGACGCACTGGTGGCCCTACGACTTCCCGCCGTCGCGCCAGAGAATGTCCACCTCGAGGTCGCGCTCGTCGTGCAGTGATACGTCTCCAACGTATCTATAATTTTTGATTACTCCATGCTACTTTGTCTACTATTTTGGACTATATTGGGTTTTATTTTCCACTTTTATATTATTTTTGGGACTAACCTATTAACTGGAGGCCCAGCCCAGAATTGTTGTTTTTTTGCCTATTTCAGTATTTCGAAGAAACATAATATCAAACAGAGTCCAAACGGAATAAAACCTTCGGGAACGTGATTTTCTCACTGAACGTGATCCAGGAGACTTGGACCCTACTCCAAGAAGTGCCAGAGGCGGTCACGAGGGTGGAGGGCGCACCCCCCTGCCTCGTGGGTCCCCTGTTGCTCCACCGACGTACTCCTTCCTCCTATATATACCTACGTACCCCCGTCAGATCAGATACGGAGCCAAAAACCTAATTCCACCGCCGCAACCTTCTGTATCCGCGAGATCCCATCTTGGGGCCTGTTCTGGAGCTCCGCCGGAGAGGGCATCTACCACGGAGGGCTTCTACATCAACACCATATTCTCTCCGATGAAGTGTGAGTAGTTTACTTCAGACATTCGGGTCCATAGTTATTAGCTAGATGGATTCTTCTCTCTTTTTGGATCTCAATACAATGTTCTCCCCCTCTCTTGTGGAGATCTATTCGATGTAATCTTCTTTTTGTGGTGTGTTTGTTGAGACCGATGAATTGTGGGTTTATGATCCAGCTTATCTATGAACAATATTTGATTCTTCTCTGAATTCTTTTATGTATGATTGAGTTATCTTTACAAGTCTCTTCGAATTATCCGTTTGGTTTGGCCAACTAGATCGGTAGTTCTTGCAATGGGAGAAGTGTTTTGCTTTGGGTTCAATCTTGCGGTGTCCTTACTCAGTGACAGAAAGAGTTGCAAGGCACGTATTGTATTGTTGCCATCGAGGATAACAAGATGGGGTTTTTATCATATTGCATGAATTTATCCCTCTACATCATGTCATCTTGCTTAAAGCGTTACTCTGCTTTACTTAATACTCTAGATGCATGCTGGATAGTGGTCGATGAGTGGAGTAATAGTAGTAGATGCAGAATCATTTCGATCTACTTGTCTTGGACGTGATGCCTATATACATGATCGTACCTAGATAATCTCATAATTATTCGCTTTTCTATCAATTGCTCAACAGTAATTTGTTCACCCACCGTAAAATACTTATGCTCTTGAGAGAAGCCACAAGTGAAACCTATGGCCCCTGGGTCTATTCTCATCATATCAATCTCCATTACTTTATTTACTTGCTTTGTTTTTACTTTGCCTTTTACTTTTTACTTTGCATCTGTATCTATCAAAAATACCAAAAATATTATTTATTATCTCTATCAGATCTCACTCTCGTAAGTGACCGTGAAGGGATTGACAACCCCTAAGCGTTGGTTGCGAGTTGCTATCGTTTTGTGTAGGTACGAGGGACTTGTGCGTGATCTCCTACTGGATTGATACCTTGGTTCTCAAAAACTGAGGGAAATACTTATGCTACTTTACTGCATCATCCTCTCCTCTTCGGGGAAATCCAACGCAGTGCTCAAGAGGTAGCAAGAAGAATTTCTGGCGCCGTTGCTGGGGTGTTTGCGCAAAAGTCAACTATACCAAGTACCCATCACAATCCCTATCTCTCGCATTACATTATTTGCCTCTCGTTTTCCTCTCCCCCACTTCACCCTTGCCGTTTTATGCGTCCTCTCTTTCCCAATCTCCTCCTCTCTTTCTCTTTTGCCTTTTTTTCTTCGCTCATCTTTTTGTTTGCCGCCATATCTGAAACTAGGGAGATTATCGTCGATATGGACAATAATAATGGCATAGAAAATCCCGAGGCTCCGGCCGATGAACCCCATATCTTGCATACTAAAAAGTTTCGAATCGGCAGTGGTAACATTATTGGCAAAGGTGTTATTCAAGATTTCTTTACTTGTACCGGTGCTTTACCTTCCTTGGGTGGTTTTATCCTTCATAAAACAAGTAGTCTTGCGGATGCTATCGCTTTGCTTGTAGTTGAACTTGAAAGACAATTTATGCACATGCATCCTTGCATACAAAGAATTTTCTTGGAATTTTCTAATATTGAGCATTCCTCTGTTAAGCGTGCTGTTACTATCTTTCTGGCTCATGAGTTTAGATTTATCATTAGAGAAGCCAAAGAAATCTTTGTGCACTATAGGGTGGACGCCGGTCGTCCTCCCATAGAAGCAATCCTTTATGATCAAGAGGAATTTAGACGTTTTCAATCTTCCGACTATGTCGCTTTCAATGAAAACCTTAGAAAAAAGGTTCCTACCAAAGTCTTGATTGATTACATTAACGATCTTAATAATGACTTTGCTCTTCGAAACGATGAGATAGGATAGTCTCTTGAGTATAGGCTCACAAAATTTTGCAAAAAAAATGCTTTTAGTGATGAAATAATTGTGCATTATGAAGGGCCGAAAGAGGATCCTATTCCTCCCTTTATTGATCTTGGGGACCTTTTTCCTACAAAATTTAGCCCTTTTGATTACTTTTTCTTGCCTCAAAGGAAGCTTGCCGCCGAACGTAGAGAATATGAGATGAGTTTTCAAGATCTATCCTATTATTATGGTACTCGTTAGATCTATCTTCGCTTTTATGCCTACCTAGGAGCGTTAAACGATAGCGCTTGTTGGGAGGCAACCCAATTTTATTTTGTGTTCTTTATTTTTGTTCCTGTTTAGTGTTAAATTTTGTTTCTACTTTCTGTTTAGATGAGGTTTTGTGTTTTAATTAGTGTTTGTGCCAAGTAGAACCTATAGGATAAGCTATGATGATAGTTGATTTGATTCTGCTGAAAAACAAAAACTTTGCACTCATGAGAAAAAATTCAATAAATCACAGGATCGTGGTTTTGCATTGATTCTTTTTGCTGCTGATCAATAATGTTTTTTCCAGTACGTCCTATTTTGGTAGAATTTTTAGAGTTCCAGAAGTTTGCGATAGTTACAGATTGCTACAGACTGTTCTGTTTTTGACATATTCTTTTTTTGTGTGTTGTTTGCTTATTTCAATGCATCTATGGCTAATAAATTAGTTTATAAACCATAAGGAAGTTGGAATACAGTAGGTTTAACACCATTATAAATAAATAATGAGTTCATTATAGTACATTGAAGTAGTCTTTTGTTTTCTTTCACTAACGGAGCTCACGAGATTTCTATTGAGTTTTGTGTTGTGAAGTTTTCAAGTTTTCGGTGAATTCTTTTGATGGATTGTGGAACAAAGAGTGGCAAGAGCCTAAGCTTGGGGATGCCTATGGCACCCCCAAGATAATCCAAGGACACCAAAAAGTCAAAGCTTGGGGATGCCCCGGAAGGCATCCCCTCTTTCGTCTACTTCCATCGGTAATTTACTTGGACCTATATTTTTATTCACCACATGATATGTGTTTTGCTTGGAGCGTCTTTATTATTTGTGTCTTTGCTTGTTAGGTTGCCACAATCATCCTTGCTGTACACACCTTTTGAGAGAGCCATACATGATTTGGAATTTGCTAGAATACTCTATGTGCTTCACTTATATCTTTTGAGCTTGATTGTTTTGCTCATAGTGCTTCGCTTATATCTTTTGAGCGTAATAATTTTTGCTCTAGTGCTTCACTTAGATCTTTTAGAGCATGGTGGTGGATTTGTTTTAAAGAAACTATTGATCTCTCATGCTTCACTTAGATTATTTTGAGAGTTGTTAATAGCATGGTAATTTGCTTAAAGTTAATATACTTGGTGTTCAAGATTTGTGAAACTTTCTTTTGAGTGCGTTGAATACTAAGATAAGTTTGATGCTTGATAATTGTTTTGAGATATGGAGGTGATAATATCAAAGCAATGCTAGTTGGGGTAATCATGAATTTAAAGAGTGCTTGTGTTGAAGTTTGTGATTCCCGTAGCATGCACGTATGGTGAACCGCTTGTGATGAAGTCGGAGCACAATTTTATTTATTGATTGTCTTCCTTATGAGTGGCAGTCGGGGACGAGCGATGGTCTTTTCCTACCAATCTATCCCCCTAGGAGTATGCGTTTAATGCTTTGGTTTTTGATGACTTCTAAATTTTTGCAATAAGTGCATGAGTTCTTTTGATTAATGTTGAGTCCATGGATTATACGCACTCTCTCACCCTTCCGCCATTGCTAGCCTCTCTAATACCACGCACTTTTCACCGGTATCATACACCCACCATATACCTTCCTCAAAACAGCCACCAAACCTACATATCATGACATTTCCATAGCCATTCCGAGATATATTGCCATGCAACTCTTCACCGTTCCGCTCATATGACACACATTACTTTTTTCATATTGCTTTTTGCATGAACATGTAGTTGACATTGTATTTGTGGCGAAGCCAACATTCATAATTCTTTCATACATGTCACTCTTGATTCATTGCATATCCCGGTACACCGCCGGAGGCATTCATACAAAGTCATATCTTGTTCTAAGTATCGAGTTGTAATTGTTGAGTTGTAAGAAAAATAAAAGTGTGATGATCATCATTATTAGAGCATTGTCCCAGTGAGGAAATGATGATGGAGACTATGATTCCCCCATAAGTCGGGATGAGACTCCGAACTTTGTGAAAAATAAAAGAGGCCAAAGAAGCCCAAAAAAAGAGGCCAAAGAATCCCACCAAAAAGAAAAAAAGAAAAAAAAATAAAAAAAAAGAGAGAAAAAGAGAGAAGGGACAATGCTACTATCCTTTTTCCACACTTGTGCTTCAAAGTAGCACCATGATCTTCATGATAGAGAGTCTCATATGTTGTCACTTTCATATACTAGTGGGGATTTTTCATTATAGAACTTGGCTTGTATATTCCAATGATGGGCTTCCTCAAAAGTGCCCTAGGTCTTCGTGAGCAAGCAAGTTGGATGCACACCCACTTAGTTTCATTTGTTGAGCTTTCATATACTTATAGGTCTAGTGCATCCGTTGCATGGCAATCCCTACTCACTCACATTGATATCTATTGATGGGCATCTCCATAGCCCGTTGATACGCCTAGTTGATGTGAGATTATCTTCTCCTTTTCTGTCTTCTCCACAACCACCATTCTATTCCACCTATAGTGCTATGTCCATGGCTCACGCTCATGTATTGCGTGAAAGTTGAAAAAGTTTGCAATTTCTAAAGTATGAAACAATTGCTTGGCTCGTCATCGGGGTTGTGCATGATTAAATACTTTGTGTGATGAAGATAGAGCATAGCCAGACTATATGATTTTGTAGGGATAACTTTCTTTAACCATGCTATTTTGAGAAGACATGATTGATTTAATTAGAATGCTTGAAGTATTATTATTTTTATGTCAATATGAACTTTTGTCTTGAATCCTTCGGATCTGAATATTCATGTCACAATTAAGAAGATTTACATTGAAATTATGCCAAATTATCACTCTGCATCAAAAATTCTTTTTTATCATTTACCTACTCGAGGACGAGTAGGAATTAAGCTTGGGGATGCTTGATACGTCTCCAGCGTATCTATAATTTTTGATTACTCCATGCTACTTTGTCTACTGTTTTGGACTATATTGGGCTTTATTTTCCACTTTTATATTATTTTTGGGACTAACCTATTAACCGGAGGCCCAACCCAGAATTGCTGTTTTTTTTGCCTATTTTAGTATTTCGAAGAAATATAATATCAAACGGAGTCCAAACGGAATAAAACCTTCGGGAACGTGATTTTCTCACCGAACGTGATCCAGGAGACTTGGACCCTACTCCAAGAAGTGCTAGAGGCGGTCACGAGGGTGGAGGGCGCCCCCCCTGGGCGTGCCCCCTGCCTCGTGGGTCCCCTGTTGCTCCACTGACGTACTCCTTCCTACTATATATACCTACGTACCGCCGTCAGATCAGATATGGAGCCAAAAACCTAATTCCACCACCTCAACCTTCTGTATCCGCGAGATCCCATCTTGGGGCCTGTTCCGGAGCTCCACCGGAGAGGGCATCTACCACAGAGGGCTTCTACATCAATACCATAGCCTCTCCGATGAAGTGTGAGTAGTTTACTTCAGACCTTCGGGTCCATAGTTATTAGCTAGACGGCTTCTTCTCTCTTTTTGGATCTCAATACAATGTTCTCCCCCTCTCTTGTGGAGATCTATTCGATGTAATCTTCTTTTTGCGGTGTGTTTGTTGAGACAGATGAATTGTGGGTTTATGATCCAACTTATCTATGAACAATATTTGATTCTTCTCTGAATTCTTTTATGTATGATTGAGTTATGTTTACAAGTCTCTTTGAATTATCCGTTTGGTTTGGCCAACTAGATTGGTAGTTCTTGCAATGGGAGAAGTGTTTAGCTTTGGGTTCAATCTTGCAGTGTCCTTACTCAGTGACAGAAAGAGTTGCAAGGCACGTATTGTATTGTTGCCATCGAGGATAACAAGATGGGGTTTTTATCATATTGCATGAATTTATCCCTCTACATCATGTCATCTTGCTTAAAGCGTTACTCTATTTTACTTAATACTCTAGATGCATGCTGGATAGCGGTCGATGTGTGGAGTAATAGTAGTAGATGCAGAATCGTTTCGATCTACTTGTCTTGGACGTGATGCCTATATACATGATCATACCTAGATAATCTCATAATTATTCGCTTTTCTATCAATTTCTCAACAATAATTTGTTCACCCACCGTAAAATACTTATGCTCTTGAGAGAAGCCACTAGTGAAACCTATGGCCCCGGGGTCTATTCTCATCATATCAATCTCCATTACTTTATTTACTTGCTTTGTTTTTACTTTGCCTTTTACTTTTTACTTTGCATCTCTATCTATCAAAAATACCAAAAATATTATTTATTATCTCTATCAGATCTCACTCTCGTAAGTGACCGTGAAGGGATTGACAACCCCTAAGCGTTGGTTGCGAGTTGCTATCGTTTTGTGTAGGTACGAGGGACTTGTGCGTGATCTCCTACTGGATTGATACCTTGGTTCTCAAAAACTGAGGGAAATACTTACGCTACTTTACTGCATCATCCTCTCCTCTTCGGGGAAATCCAACAAGTTCTCAAGAGGTAGCACGCAGCGCCTGGCGCAGCAAGACACCATCGACATAATCACCCACGTCTACGCGCAAATCGTCCACAAGGACTACTACATGCAAGAGGAGGACGATAGGACACTAGCCTTCTTGGACCACAAGGCAACCTTGGACGGCATTGTTCAGAAACACGAACGGCGTCAGAACCAAACTTCTCATTACTCTAGGCAAAATCGTTATTTTCTATCTATCGGTCGCGCCATGGAGCAGAACCAAATTTTACAAGTTACGAGTTGAAAAGGAAAAGCCTGCCGTGTTCGCGTCGCACCCCCACACGGTTGGTCCGTCACGCCGCTCAAGCGGGAATGAGTGCAGTGTTGCATTTTCACTTACAAGTGGGACCACAGTTGAGCAAACTGACTATCGGCAAACCCCCACCCCGCCCATCGCATGATGGCTGAGAAAACAGGAGGGAGAAGAGATTGCTATAGCACGGACTCCAAGAAAATTGGTGTCAGATGGGACTCGTGTGGGCGGCGTGTGCCATACTGCTAGACGTGAATGCTAGTTATGGCCCATGCCACCCCACTATATCGAGCCTATATCGAGGTACGTAGAACAAATTTCCCGCAGTCCGTGCTTAGCCCTCCTCTATCTCTCTTCTCAGCCAGCCAGTGGACGCACGGAGCCCATCATCTGTTTGCTCACATGCGGTCCCACATGTCAGTGAAAACACAATAGGACCCACTGAACCTGCACAGCTTTCACCTCGACGTGCTGGTGATGAAAAACAAATCCAATAAAGATCTTCGGTGGCCGCTTTTCGAGTTACTCAAGAGTAGTAAGATTATATTTACAGTTTAACCCAAGATGCACATCTCGTGGCTTCAACTACCACTCTATTTTCTTTCATGACACGACCTGGATGCTGGATGTCCCATGTGTCGGCAAAAGGAGGAAGAACCCGACCAAATCTTCGGTTGTGCTCTCGGATTAGACTAGTTGTGCTAACTTAAAATTTTTATTGTGTACTTCCTCCGTTCCAAAATACTTGACTTCCATTTGTCCAAAAATGGATGTACCTATATACTAAAACATGTCTAGATACATATATATTTTGACAAATAGAAGGCATGTATTGTGCAACGGAGGGAGTAGAATGGATGCAAGTTTTTGTATTGGGAAGAAGAGTACATCCATACATTGATAGAGCGCAATTTAGTAGATGTTCTATCACTTTTAGCTAGCACAGAGGCTAGAGATGAGATTAGTGCACTTGTTGATACTCCTACTAGAATAGAGGCTAGACATGAGACTAGATGCGAGGAAGCAACATCTACTTCTTTACACTCGAAGAAGAAAGAAGCACGCAAGATCGAGCCTCCACAGATCAACAATGAATGCATCGAGAAGGCACTAATCCAACTTACAGGAGTAGTAAAATGTATTCTTGTGGTTCTTGTTTTCTTTGGTCTTGCTTTTCTAGTCAAAATTATCATTGGAGTTCATGCAAAACGGAGGTCCGTTTGGGGTCGTGCGTTGGAGTTGGCCTTACAAGTGGGACCGCAGTTAAGGAAACCGACTATTGGCAAACCTCCACCTCGCCCGCCGCGTGATGGCTGAAGTCAGAGAAATGACGAGGTTGAAGAGATTGCTCTAGCACGGACTCCAAGAAATAATATGGTGTCAGATGGATGTCATGGTGGTGGCGTGTGCCGTACTCCTGGACGTGAATGCTTGTTCTGGCCCATGCCACCCTACTACTCCTACTACTTACTCCTACTATATAGTACTAGTATTGAGGATTCAAGGTGCTGGTTACGTACAACGAACACATTAACATATGGCTACAGTAAAAACACCCGCCCGACGCGCGAAGCATGTGAAGCTAGTACAAATAGTGTACTACTATTGTTGATTGGCCTCATCCGATAACCTGTTGCAATGCACGTACAATTATGTATTCGGAAAATATTTTTTTCCTCATCGCACCACTCACTCAGAGAAGCGACTCGAAAGCCATTCACAAATTTAGTAAGTTTATCACAGGCATATCACTTTATTACATACAACAGGTCATCAACCCACATCGACAACGAGGATACATTATAAATACTAAAGTTTTCACCACACAACAAATAACAAGCAATGAAATGAACTTCAACTCAACCATTCCACGACGTTGGAAACGCTTGCTTTGAACCACAAGTGATTCTCTGGGACGGGCCATCCATTATCGATCTGGAGACCAACGCAGGACTGATCATCCAGGCTGAAGCGGCTTACTATATCAGTACCAGGGTAGGGAACCACCCAAATGTCCGAGGTATAGACACATTTGCTTCTCATAAATGGTAGTAATGTTCAGTCAACAACAGTTGGATCGCCTTTCACCATCATTGGATAGTTTTGTCCAAGGAAGAGCGAGTTTTCTCCAAGACTATCAATTCTGTACCAGGGAGAAGGAGTTGGCGCTAGCACACTAGTAGACATCCCGAATACCATGCAACGGGTGTTGGAATAGGCCTGGAGAGTGCGACCATGGGAGACTACACCTGATTCCTTAGCAGTAACATCATCAGTGGGCTATATACACACACAAGAAGAGGTGATCCATCGAAATAAGTTGCCAGGCACCAAAGAGTATATGGGCGCTGCTCGTCCTCATGCTCGTGATCATCACCATCGTCATCTCCCCCTTGGTTATAAAAAATTTCAAGTATAGGTGGTGGAATGTTCACAGGACCTTGGAAACACAAGAAGAAGGTTAATTAGTAAAGGGAAACTTGCTAACCCGCATGCATGTGGATGAAACAATTGTAATTACGGTGGAAGACAAACATACCGAAACTACGAGGATGCCATGCAAAAACAGTGCCACGAGTGGTGGCAGCAAACACAAGGCCCTCGTATTGAATTGCATCACAGTACTCATCCGTGTACAGAAACTGATTTTTGAGCAATATCCATCGAGTCAAACCACCAAGGACGGCAACAAGCTTGTTGAAGATAGCAACAACTTCATAGTTGTTGTAATTCCAAGAGCGGTTGGGAACTCGACAAATTGTTATCTTCCGTAGAAGATAGTCACCATGATCGTATTTGAACGTACGTACAATACCGGTGTGCTCAACCTCTGGGAAGTCTACTGAGATTTTGGGAAGTGGAACCCGGTCATGAGTGTACACATTCACAAGTTCCCACTCGTAGTTGGACCCAATGTAAACAACCCAATCTCCATCTGCGCCTGCCCAAGCCTTGCCCTCAAGCGATGACATCTTAACATCATACATATCATTATCAAGCGGCATCAACTTGCACAGAGCGAGGCCTCCGTCGTGCCGGTGCCAGTCATCAGGGTCACAACAAAGAAGATAGGGGAGATCAAACCGCTCCTTGACTCTTGGGTTCCTTGTAATGATGTTACTAGTTGAGTCGAGAATGGGCTTGAATGAACCTGCCATGCTAGCCGATGTGATGATGTCGCACCGATCAATGAGTTCCTCCACCACATCATCTTTCAGATCGGGGCAAGAATAACGGGGTCCTTTCCGGCCTGTTCCCTCCATGGAGAAAACGATCAAACAATGGCAGAAGAAATGGTGAAGGGGTGAAGGAAAATGGAGGAGGGAGAGGAAGAGCGTGCAACAACAGTTCCAAATCGAGAGGGAGAGGCAAAGAGTAGGTGGACGGTTGCCAGTTTGCCACGGTTCACGAATAGGTGCCCCAGCCTACATGTCCGTTCAGAAATACTCCCACTACTCGTCGTCGTCTCACTGATATGTTGGAACGGGACCACATGTCAACGAAACATGGTGTGTAATTTCTCGTGCAAAATGCGATCTAGCCGCGTTGGCCCGAGGTGCCGCATTAGTTATCGACCTTTATTTTTTTAATGGTGTGCCGTTCAGTTTTGAAGCACGACTAACTGGTACTGTACACAGAGAAAATATAAACTACTCTACCACTACTCCACCTCCAGTACTAGTAGTATAAAAAAGATATATAGGCTGGAGCTTCAGCGCTTTCTTGCTAAGGGCTGCCCACTTGCTTCTCACACTACCACCCTCCCTCCAGATCTAAAAAATACGACACCTCTCTCCCTCCTCACCGGTGGTCACAGATCCGCCAGGGAAGAAAAGAACGTGCAGCGTTGACGCACTCATCGTCGGCGAGCGAGGTCACGCACTGACAACAAGGCCGTCCTCTCAGACCTAGCGCCCGCATGGGATGGCCTCCGACCCCAAGCTCGCTTACGTAGTGTGTGCGGAGGATGACGATGATATGTCTCCAACGTATCTACTTTTCCAAACACTTTTGCCCTTGTTTTGGACTCTAACTTGCAAGATTTGAATGAAACTAACCCGGACTGACGCTGTTTTCAGCAGAACTGCCATGATGTTGTTTTATGTGTAGAAAAGAAAAGTTCTCGGAATGTCCTGGAAATCCACGGAGGCACTTTTTGGAATTAATTAGAATTTTTTGCGAAACAATTAATGCCAGGGGGCCCACAGCCTGTCCACGAGACAGGGGGGCGCACCCCTAGGGCGCGGCCTCCTATCTCGTGGGCCCCCTGGACCTCCACCCACGTCAACCCCAACTCCATATATTCCGTCTCGGGGAGAAAAAAATCAAAGAGAAAGTTTCATCGCATTTTACGACACGGTGCCGCCTCCAAGCCCTAATCTCTCCCGGGAGGGCTGATCTGGAGTCCGTTCGGGGCTCCGGAGAGGGGGATTCGTCGCCGTCATCATCATCAACCATCCTCCATCACCAATTTCATGATGCTCACCGCCGTGTGTGAGTAATTCCATCATAGGCTTGCTGGACGGTGATGGGTTGGATGAGATTTACCATGTAATCAAGTTAGTTTTGTTAGGGTTTGATCCCTAGTATCCACTATGTTCTGAGATTGATGTTGCTATGACTTTGCTATGCTTAATGCTTGTCACTAGGGCCCAAGTGGCATGATTTCAGATCTGAACCTGTTATGTTTTCATGAATATATGTGTGTTCTTGATCCTATCTTGCAAGTCTATAGTCACCTATTATGTGTTATGATCCAACAACCCCGAAGTGACAATAATCGGGATACTTCTCGGTGATGACCGTAGTTTGAGGAGTTCATGTATTCATTATGTGTTAATGCTTTGGTCCGGTTCTCTATTAAAAGGAGGCCTTAATATCCCTTAGTTTCCGTAAGGACCCTGCTGCAATGGGAGGGTAGGACAAAAGACGTCATACAAGTTCTTTTCCATAAGCACGTATGACTATTTACGGAATACATGCCTACATTCCATTGATGAATTGGAGCTAGTTCTATATCACCCTATGTTATAACAATTGCATGAGGAATCGCATCCGGCATAATTATCCATCACTGATTCATTACCTACGAGCTTTTCATATATTGTTCTTCGCTTATTTACTTTTCCGTTGCTACTGTTACAACTACTACAAAAACCCCAAAACATCTATCTTTACTTTTGCTACCGTTACCTTTATTATCATACTACTTTGCTACTAAATACCTTGCTACAGATACTAAGTTATCTAGGTGTGGTTGAATTGACAACTCAACTGCTAATTCTCAAGAATATCTTTGGCTCCCCTTGTGTCAAATCAATAAATTTGGGTTGTACTTCACCCTCGAAAGCTGTTGCAATCCCCTACACTTGTGGGTTATCAAGACTAATTTCTGGCTCCGTTGCCGGGGAGCATAGCTCTATTCTCTGAGTCACTTGGGATTTATATCTGTTGATCACTATGAAGAGCTTGAAAGACGCTAAGACCAAGATTTTTCCCACAACTATGAGGGGAGGTAAGGAACTACCATCTAGCTCTGCACTAGATTCTCCTTCCGTTATTAGTAGGCTTGCGACACCTAAACCTGCTACTGCTATGAATTCTGATATGTCGCATGTTATTGATGATGCCACTTCTGCTATGCATGATGAAACTACTTCTGTGCGTGATACTACTTTGCCATTAGGTGAATTTCTAGATGAACAACTTGCTAGAGTTAGGGGGAATGAAAATATAGAAGAACCTATTATTGATGATAGTCATGATGAACGTTCCCCCAATGATTATGTATTACCTGTTGTTCCTAAGGGTTATGTTATGAATGAAGCAGCTGCTATGGAAATTCTTGCTTGCAATGATAGAAATGATCTTAAGAAATTATTAGCTAAATGGAAGCAGCAATCTCTTAATGCTAGAATGAAACCCGATCCTGCTTTTGCTACTTCACCTATCTGTGTTACTGATAAGGATTATGAATTCTCTGTTGATCCTGATATAATTACTTTAGTTGAATCTGATCCTTTTTATGGCCTTGAATCTGAAACTATAGTGGCACATCTTACCAAGTTGAATGATATAGCCACCCTGTTCACTCATGATGAGAAGTCTCGCTATTTATACATCCTTAAGATATTTCCGTTCTCATTAAAGGGTGATGCTGAGACTTGGTATAATTCTCTTGCTCCTGGTTGTGTGCGTAGTCCCCAGGATATGATTTATTACTTCTCTGCCAAATATTTCCCTGCTCATAAGAAACAAGCTGCTTTGCGGTAAATATATAATTTTGTGCAAATCAAAGAAGAGAGTCTCCCACAAGCTTGGGGAAGGCTTCTCCGGTTACTTAATGCTTTGCCTGATCATCCTCTTAAGAAAAATAAAATACTTGATATCTTTTATATGGACTAACCGATTCTTCCAAGGACTACTTGGATAGTTGTGCTGGTTGTGTTTTCAGGGAAAGAACAATCGACGAAGCTGAAATATTATTGAATAATATATTTACTAATGAAAATAATTGGACTCTTCCTGAGCCAGTTCCTGAAGTAATTCCTGAACCAATTGAGACAACTCCTGAGCCTATTCCTAAACCCACTCTGAAGAAGAGAGGTGTTTTATTTCTCAGTCCTGAAGATATGCAAGAGGCAAAGAAATCAATGAAAGAAAAAGGTATTAAAGCTGAAGATGTTAAGAATTTACCACCTATTGAAGAAATACATGGTCTTAATTTACCACCTAAAGAACCACATTGTCTTGATAACCCGACACATGTAGTAAAGGTAAATTCTCTTTATAGATATGATAAAGTTGAAATACCCTCTACTAAATTTCATAGCCCATGCTTAGATGAATTTGATGACTTTATGGCTAGACAAGAAAGTTTTAATGCTTATGTTGGTAGAGAGTTAAAGAATAATGCTTTCGAGATAGGACGCGTAGGTGATAATCTGGCTAGAGTTAAATATGAACTTCACCGCATTAGCAAATATGCTTCTATGGTTGCTACTCAAGTTGAGCAAGTACTCAAAGCTCAAAATGATTTCCTTGATGGATTGAATAATAAAAATGACTTTGCCGTTAGAGTGGCTACTAGAACTGCTAGAATGATTCAGGAACCTTTGTATCCCGAAGGCCACTCTAAGAGAATCGAGCAAGACTCTCAGAGAAATAATTTAGAGGCACCTAGTTTTTCTAAGAAGAAGAAAAAGAAAAATGATAGAACGTTGCATGCTTCTAGTGAACTGATGTCTACTACACAACCTTCTTCTTGTAGATGTTGTTGGGCCTGCATGTGCACGGGTTTGTAGGACAGTAGCAAATTTCCCTCAAGTGGATGACCTAAGGTTTATCAATCCGTAGGAGGCGTAGGATGAAGAAGGTCTCTCTCAAACAACCCTGCAACCAAATAACAAAGAGTCTCTTGTGTCCCCAAAACACCCAATACAATGGTAAATTGTATAGGTGCACTAGTTCGGCGAAGAGATGGTGATACAAGTGCAAAATAGATAGTAGATATAGGTTTATGTAATCTGAAATAATAAAAACAGCAAGGTAACTAATGATAAAAGTGAGCGTAAACAATATTGCAATGATAGGAAACAAGGCCTAGGGTTCATACTTTCACTAGTGCAAGTTCTCTTAACAATAATAACATAGATAGATCATATAACAAACCCTCAACATGCAACAAAGAGTCACTCCAAAGCCACCAATAGCGGAGAACAAACGAAGAGATTATGGTAGGGTACGAAACCACCTCAAAGTTATTTTTTCGGATCAATCTATTCAAGAGTTCATACTAGAATAACACCTTAAGACACAAATCAACCAAAACCCTAATGTCACCTAGATACTCCATTGTCACCTCAAGTATCCGTGGGCATGATTATACGATAAGCATCACACAATCTCAGATTCATCTATTCAACCAACACAAAGTACTTCAAAGAGTGCCCAAAGTTTCTACTGGAGAGTCAAGAACGTGTGCCAACCCCTATGCATAGGTTCATGGGCGGAACCCGCAAGTTGGTCACCAAAACATACATCAAGAGGCACATGATATCCCACTGTCACCACAGATAAGCACGGCAAGACATACATCAAGTGTTCTCATAAAAGACTCAATCCGATAAGATAACTTCAAAGGGAAAACTCAATTCATCACAAGAGAGTAGAGGGGGAGAAACATCATAAGATCCAACTACAATAGCAAAGCTCGGGATACATCAAGATCGTGCCATAGAGGGAACACGAGAGAGAACACGAGAGACAGAGAGATCAAACACATAGCTACTGGTACATACCCTCAGCCCCGAGGGTGAACTACTCCCTCCTTGTCATGGATAGCGCCGGGATGATGAAGATGGCCACCGGTGAGGGTTCCCCCCTCCGGCAGGGTGTCGGAACAGGGTCCCGATGTGGTTTTTCGTGGCTCTGGAGGCTTGCGGTGGCGGAACTCCCGATCTATCTTCTGTTCTGGAAGTTTTAGGGTACGTGAGTATATATGGGTGCAAGGGGTACGTCGGTGGACCTCCGGGGTGCTCACGAGGCAGGGGGGCGCGCCCTAGGGGGGTGGGCGCGCCCCCCACCCTCGTGGGCAGCCCGGGACTCCCCTAACATGCACTCCAAGTCTATCAGGTGGGTTTCCTTCCAAAATTTACTTCTCCAGTTGATTTCGTTCTGTTTTGATTCTGTCTGATATTCCTTTTCCTTGAAACACTGAAATAGGCATAAAACAGCAAATCTGGGCTGGGCCTCCGGTTAATAGGTTAGTCCCAAAAATAATATAAAAGTGGATAATAAAGCCCAATGTTGCCTAAATCAGTAGATAAAGTAGCATGGAGCAATCAAAAATTATAGATACGTTGGAGAAGTATCAAGCATCCCCAAGCTTAATTCCTGCTCGTCCTTGAGTAGGTAAATGATAAAAAAGAATTTTTGATGCGGAGTGATACTTTGGCATAATTTCAATGTAAATCTTCTTAATTGTGGTATGAATATTCAGATCCGAAAGATTCAATACAAAAGTTCATATTGACATAAAAATAATAATACTTCAAGCATACTAGCTAAGCAATTATGTCTTCTCAAAATAACATGGCCAAAGAAAGTTATCCCTACAAAATCATATAGTCTGGCTATTGTTCTATCTTCATGACACAAAGTATTTAATCATGCACAACCCCGATGACAAGCCAATCAATTGTTTCATACTTTAATAATCTCAAACTCTTTCAACTTTCACGCAATACATGAGTGTGAGCCATGGACATAGCACTATAGGTGGAATAGAATGGTGGTTGTGGAGAAGACAAAAAAAGGAGAAGATAGTCTCACGTCAACTAGGCATATCAACGGGTTATGGAGATGCCCATTAATAGATATCAATGTGAGTGAGTAGGGATTGCCATGCAACGGATGCACTAGAGCTATAAGTATATGAAAACTCAACAACAAAAACTAAGTGGGTGTGCATCCAACTTGCTTGCTCACTAAGACCTAGGGCACTTTTGAGGAAGCCCATCATTGGAATATACAAGCCAAGTTCTATAATGAAAAATTCCCACTAGTATATGAAAGTGACAACATATGAGACTCTCATAGTCAAACAAAAAGATCATGGTGCTACTTTGAAGCACAAGTGTGGTAAAAGGATAGTAGCGTTGTCCCTTCTCTCTTTTTCTCTCATATTTTTTTTATTTGGGCCTTTTCTCTTTTTTTATGGCCACTCTTTTTTTTAATTCGTCCGGAGTCTCATCCCGACTTATGGGGGAATCATAGTCTCCATCATCCTTTCCTCACTGGGACAATGCTCTAATAATGATGATCATCACACTTTTATTCTTCTTACAACTCAACAATTACAACTCGATACTTAGAACAAAATATGACTCTATATGAATGCCTCCAGCGGTGTACCGGGATATGCAATGAATCAAGAGTGACATGTATGAAAATTATGAAGGTGGCCTTGCCACGAATACAATGTCAACTACATGTTCATGCAAAAAGCAATATGACAAAAGTAATGTGTGTCATATGAATGGAACGGTGGAAAGTTGAATGGCAATATATCTCGGAATGGCTATGGAAATGCCATGATAGGTAGGTATGGTGGCTGTTTTGAGGAAGGTATATGGTGGGTGTATGATACCGGTGAAAAGTGCGCGGTATTAGAGAGGCTAGCAATGGTGGAAGGGTGAAAGGGTGCGTATAATCCATGGACTCAACATTAATCAAAAGAACTCATGCACTTGTTGCAAAAATTTAGAAGTCATCAAAAACCAAAGCACTACGCGCATGCTGCTAGGGGGATAGGTTTGTAGGAAAAGACCATCGCTCGTCCCCGACCGCCACTCATAAGGAAGACAATCAATAAATAAAATTGTGCTCCGACTTCATCATAAAGCGGTTCACCATACGTGCATGCTACGGGAATCACTATAGGTAACACTGTAGGGTACAGCCTTGGGTAGTCTTAGGGTTTTCCAAGATATGATATGAACTTCAACACAAGCATTCTTTAAATTCATAATCACCCAAATAGCATCACTTTGATATTATCACCTCCATATCTCAAAACAATCATCAAGCATCAAACTTATCTTAGTATTCAACGCACTCAAAAGAAAGTTTCACATATCTTGAATACCAAGTATATTAACATTAAGCAAATTACCATGCTATTAACGACTCTCAAAATAATCTAAGTGAAGCATGAGAGATCAATAGTTTCTTTAAAACAAATCCACCACCATGCTCTAAAAGATCTAAGTGAAGCACTAGAGCAAAAATATCAAGCTCAAAAGATATAAGTGAAGCACATAGAGTATTCTAGCAAATTCCAAATCATGTATGGCTCTCTCATTAAAGAATTTCAGATATTGGTACTTTATTCAAACAGCAAGCAAAGCTAAAGAAAACTACATTGCAAGAATAGCACAACTCATGTGAAGAAGCAAAAACTTAGGCTCAACCGATACTAACCGATAGTTGTCGAAGAAGAAAGGTGGGATGCCTACCTGGGCATCCCCAAGCTTAGATGCTTGAGACTTCTTGAAATATTATCTTGGGGTGCCTTGGGCATCCCCAAGCTTGAGCTTTTATGTCTCCTTAATTCCTCTCATATCATGGTTTCTCTTTTTAATCAAAAGCTTCATTCACAACAAACTCAAAAAGAACTCGTGAGATAGGTTAGTATAAACCAATGCAAAACCATATCATCTTCTACTGTAACAAATCACTAAAATTATTATTCAACATTGCATACTAAATTCCTCTGCATATTTAATACTCCTATCCTCAAATAGAATCATTAAACAAGCAAACATATGCAAACAATGCAACTATAACAGCAATCTGCCAAAACAGTACAGTCTGTAAAGAATGCAAGAGTATCAATACTTCCCTGACTCGAAAAATTATGAACTAAAATTCCCACTGTAATAAATTTATCAGATCTTAATATGCAAAAATATTCAACGTTATACCATTCTCCGACTTTTCTAGGGAATTTTTGCAACAGCGGTAAACTTTCTGTTTTCAAACAGCAACATGTATACTAGCAAAATAAGCATGGCAAAGGCTATCCTTGACTTTTTTTATTGAAACTAAAGATGCAAAACATTATTCTAAATAACATCAATCAAAAACTAACAAGATAAAATGATGCTCCAAGCAAAACACATATCATGTGGTGAATAAAAATATAGCTCCAAGTAAAGTTACCGATAGACGAAGACGAAATAGGGGATGCCTTCCGGGGCATCCCCAAGCTTAGTTGCTTGGTTGTCCTTGAATATTACCTTGGGGTGCCTTGGTAATCCCCAAACTTAGGCTCTTTCCACTCCTTATTCCATAGTCCATCAAATCTTTACCCAAAACTTGAAAACTTCAACCACACAAAACTCAAAACAAAACTCGTAAGCTCCGTTAGTATAAGAAAATAAAACCACCACTTAGGTACTGTAATGAACTCATTCTAAATTCATATTGGTGTAATATCTACTGTATTCCAACTTCTCTATGGTTCATACCACTTAATACTAGCCATAGATGCATCAAAATAAGCAAACAACACAATGAAAACAGAATCTGTCAAAAACAGAACAGTATGTAGTAATCTGTATCAAACGTATACTTATGGAACCCCAACAATTATGAAATAAATTTATGGACCTGAGAAATTTGTCTATTAATCATCTTCAAAAAGAATCAACCTAAAATCACTCTCCAGTAAAAAAAATGGCAGCCATTCTCGTGAGCGCAAAAGTTTCTGTTTTCTACAGCAAGATCATATAAACTTCACCCAAGTCTTCCCAAAGGTTCTACTTGGCACTTTATTGAAACCAAAGCTATAAAACATGATTACCACAGTAGCATAATCATGTGGACACACAAATACAGTAAGGATAAATATTGGGTTGTCTCCCAACAAGCGCTTTTCTTTAATGCCTTTCTAGCTAGGCAAGATGATGACAATGATGCTCACATAAAAGATAAGACTAGCACATTTAAGTCTAACCAACTTTCTATGCATAGGGATTTTGTGAGCAAACAACTTATGGTAACAATAATCAACTAGCATAGGATGGCAAAACAAGCATAACTTCAAGATTTTCAACACATAGAGGGGAAACTTGACATTATTGCAACTCCTACAAGCATATGTTCCTCTCTCATAATAGTTTTCAGTAGCATCATGAATGAATTCAACAATATAACCAACACCTAAAACATTCTTTTCATGATATACAAGCATAGAAAATTTACTACTCTCCACATAAGCAAACTTCTTCTCATGAATAGTAGTGGGAGCAAACTCAACAAAATAACTATCATGTGATTGAAAATTAAGACCAAGATGACACGTTTCATGGTTATCATTATTCTTTAAAGCATACATGTCATCACAATAATCATCATAGATAGGAGGCATGCTTTCATCATAGTAAATTTGCTCATCAAAGCTTGGGGGACAAAAAATATCATCTCCATCAAACATAGCTTCCCCAAGCTTGTGGCTTTGCATATCATTAGCTTCATGGGTATTCAGGGAATTCATACTAACAACATTGCAATCATGCTCATCATTCACATATTTTATGCCAAGAATTCTATGTAATTCTTCTTTTAGCACTTGAGCACAATTTTCCTTTCCATCATTCTCACGAAAGATATTAAAAAGATGAAGCGTATGAGACAAACTTAACTCCATTTTTTTAGTTTTCTTTTATAAACTAAACTAGTGATAAAACAAGAAACAAAAAGATTCGATTGCAAGATCTAAAGATATACCTTCAAGCGCTAACATCCCCGGCAACGGCGCCAGAAAGAGCTTAGTTGACGGGGTGTGAGTGCCCTTTACCTAGCCTCCCCGGCAACGGCGCCAGAAAAGAGCTTGATGTCTACTACACAACCTTCTTCTTGTAGACGTTGTTGGGCTTGCAAGTGCACAGGTTTGTAGGACAATAGCAAATTTTCCTTAAGTGGATGACCTAAGGTTTATCAATCCGTAGGAGGCGTAGGATGAAGATGGTCTCTCTCAAACAACCCTGCAACCAAATAACAAAGAGTCTCTTGTGTCCCCAAAACACCCAATACAATGGTAAATTGTATAGGTGCACTAGTTCGGCGAAGAGATGGTGATACAAGTGCAAAATAGATAGTAGATATAGGTTTATGTAATCTGAAATAATAAAAACAGCAAGGTAACTAATGATAAAAGTGAGCGTAAACGATATTGCAATGATAGGAAACAAGGCCTATGGTTCATACTTTCACTAGTGCAAGTTCTCTCAACAATAATAACATAGATAGATCATATAACAAGCCCTCAACATGCAACAAAGAGTCACTCAAAAGCCACTAATAGTGGAGAACAAACAAAGAGATTATGGTAGGGTACGAAACCACCTCAAAGTTATTCTTTCGGATCAATCTATTCAAGAGTTTGTACTAGAATAACACCTTAAGACACAAATCAACCAAAACCCTAATGTCACCTAGATACTCCATTGTCACCTCAAGTATCCGTGGGCATGATTATACGATATGCATCACACAATCTCAGATTCATCTATTCAACCAACACAAAGTACTTCAAAGAGTGCCCCAAAGTTTCTACCGGAGAGTCAAGAACGTGTGCCAGCCCCTATGCATAGGTTTATGGGCGGAACCCGCAAGTTAGTCACCAAAACATACATCAAGAGGCACATGATATCCCATTGTCACCACAGATAAGCACGGCAAGACATACATCAAGTGTTCTCATAAAAGACTCAATCCGATAAGATAACTTCAAAGGGAAAACTCAATTCATCACAAGAGAGTAGAGGGGGAGAAACATCATAAGATCCAACTACAATAGCAAAGCTCGGGATACATCAAGATCGTGCCATAGAGGAACACGAGAGAGAACACGAGAGAGAGAGAGAGATCAAACACATAGCTACTGGTACATACCCTCAGCCCCGAGGGTGAACTACTCCCTCCTTGTCATGGATAGCGCCGGGATGATGAAGATGGCCTCCGGTGATGGGATCCCCCTCCGGCAGGGTGCCGGAACAGGGTCCTAATTGGTTTTTCGTGGCTCTGGAGGCCTGCAGCGGCGGAACTCCCGATCTATCTTCTATTCTGGAAGTTTTAGGGTACAAGAGTATATATGGGTGCAGGGGGTACGTCGGTGGACCTCCGGGGTGCTCACGAGGCAGGGGGGCACGCCCAAGGGGGGTGCGCCCCCCACCCTCGTGGGCATCCCGGGACTCCCTTGACGTGCACTCCAAGTCTATCAGGTGGGTTTCCTTCCAAAATTAACTTCTCCAGTTGATTTCATTCCGTTTTGACTCCATCTGATATTCCTTTTCCTCGAAATACTGAAATAGGCATAAAACAACAAATCTGGGCTGGGCCTCCGGTTAATAGGTTAGTCGAAAAAATAATATAAAAGTGGATAATAAAGCCCAATATTGCCTAAAACGGTAGATAAAGTAGCATGGAGCAATCAAAAATTATAGATACGTTGGAGACGTATCATGAACCTACTGTAGACACACCTAAGAATCCCAATGATATTTCTATCTCTAATGCTGAAACACAATCAGGTGATGAACACGAACCTAGTGATAATGTTAATGATAATGTTCATGTTGATGCTCAACCTAGCAAAAACAATGATGTAGAGATTGAACCTGTTGTTGATCTTGATAACCCACAATCAAAGAATCAACGTTATGATAAGAGAGATTTTGTTGCTAGGAAGCACGGGAAAGAAAGAGAACCATGGGTTCAGAAACCCATGCCCTTTCCTCCTAAACCATCCAAGTCAAAGGATGATGAGAATTTTGAGCGCTTTGCTGAAATGATTAGACCTATTTTCTTACGTATGCGCTTAACTGATATGCTTAAAGTAAATCATTATGCTAAGTATATGAAGGATATCATCACAAATAAAATAAAGATACCAGAAGTTGAAATTTCCACCATGCTTGCTAATTACACTTTTAAGGGCGAAATACCAAAGAAACTTGGAGATCCGGGTGTTCCAACTATACCATGCTCCATTAAAAGAAATTATGTTAGAACTGCTTTATGTGATCTTGGAGCTGGTGTTAGTGTTATGCCTCTCTCTTTATATCACAGACTTGAATTGAATAAGTTGACACCTACTGAAATATCTTTGCAAATGACTGATAAATCAACTGCTATACCTATCGGTATTTGTGAGGATGTGCCTGTTGTGGTTGCAAATGTCACTATCTTAACGGACTTTGTTATTCTTGATATTCCCGAGGATGATAGTATGTCTATTATCCTTGGTAGACCTTTTCTTAATACTGCAGGGGCTGTTATTGATTGCAACAAAGGCAATGTCACTTTTCATGTTAATGGCAATGAGCATACGGTACACTTTCCGAGGAAAACAATCTCAAGTTCATAGCATCAATTCTATTGAAAAAGTTCCAACTATCATTTTTGGAGGTTTTGAATTTCCTCTCCCTACTGTCAAGAAAAAAGTATGATATTCTTACTGTTGGGGATTTTCATATCCCCATTGAGGTAACTTAGTGTTATTCGAAATTTCTCTGGTTCCGTGTTATTCGAAATGAGTTTGTTAACAAGACTTGATCAACCTTGTTAGCGAGTTCATTTTGATGATCACAAGATGGATGAAACTAGAAGGCACAACCTTCTATACCCTCTTTTTACTTTCTGTTATTTAGAATAAGTAAAGCAAAAATAGTATTATCCGTCTGTTTCCTGAATTATCCGTGCATTAAAAAAATAGTCCAAAAATAAAAGTGCTCCAAATGCCCTTCAAATTTAGTATGATTTTTTCTGGAATATTTGAGGATTTTAGGCACTGAAAACACTCCAGGAGGGGCAAGCACCAGGCCATGAGAGAGGAGGGCGCGCCCCCCTGTAGGGTGCGCCCCCCTGTCTCGTGGGCCCCTGGTGGCTCCCCTCCACTTATGCAAGCTCCCACACACTTCATCTTCTACCCAGAAAAATCCCCATCCAGCTCAAGCACGAGTTCTAGCTCGTTCTGCTGCGATTTTCGATCTCTTAGCTCAAAGCTCCATTCACAAAACTGCTTTGGGAGATTGTTGCTTGGTATGTGACTCCTCCATTGGTCCAATTAGTTTTTTTTCTAGTGGTTTATTCATTGCAAATTTTTGCTGCTTAGGTGACCATGTTCTTGAGCTTGCATGTTAAATTTTTGAGGTCCCAAGCAATTCCAATGCATGATATGGGCTCTAGGCACTTGTAGGAGTAGTTGCTATCAATCTTGTTTAATTTTATGCACTTTTATTTTGAAGTTACTAAAAATTTCAGAAATTTTCAGAAAAATGTTGAGGAAACTTTTGAGGGGCTCTTCTAGCCAAAGCTCCCAGGAAAAAACAAGCCAAAGAGAAGGAAAAAGGCAAGTATAATCTTCCTCCTTAGCGGAAGTACGACCGTGTGAATGGCCATGTGATGATTTCTTGAAAGAGGCTGGAATTCATGAAGACTTTTATGCTTTAATCGAGACTACATGCCTCATCGGTTTCATCAACGACCGAATCGATCAGTATCTCTTACTCACCAATACTTTCATGCAAAACTTTTATTTTTATCCTAAGAAGTCACCGCCTGTAGTATCATTTCACTTATATGATGAGTTCAAAGAAATGTCTTTATGTCATTTTTGCGCGGTATGTAGGATACCTTATGAGGGAGAATTAGAGGAACCCCATCGTGAAGATGTGGCTGGCTTTGTTAATACTATCGATGTAGAGGAGCCAAAGAAGGGTTCCTAAGTAAAAGTCTCTAGCATACACTTTCCTGTTTTACGCTACTTTGCCATATTTGCTAGTAGATGCTTGATTGGTCGTGGGAATAGTGGAAACTTGAGTGTTCCTGATATTATCATTCTTCAACATGCTTTGCTTGGAGACAATAGTTTTAATATGGGTGCCATCATTGCTAAACGGCTAGCCCTTAATCGTACAAAAGGCCCCATATTTGGAGGTATCTATGCTTCACGTCTTGCTAAACATTTTCAGATACCCATTAGGCACCATGAGGAAGAGGAGACAGCATTGCATCCTCATGTTTTAGATTACAAGAGCATGGTAGCACATAAGTTTATTGTCGACAACAAAGATAGGATGCTCTTGTATAAACTTAGACTCAATAAGAAACACTTTGAGATTATTATTTTGCCTGCACCTCTGTTGTTTGATTTGCTTGCAGAAAAATTTCTCGTCACACCAGAAGCGGTGAACAGTCATCGAGCCCGAGCTTTTACTCCAGAACCTAAACCAGAGCCGGAACCTGAACTGGACCCTTATCGTGCATCATCTGTCCAGTGGGATCCGGAGATGACCAGCCAGTGGTATCCTGATTACACCTCTCATTACACCGGGGAGAGTAGCAGAGGTCCCTGGTACTAGACCAACTTAGGCCAAAAGCCTAGGCTTGGGGGAGTACATATTTCTCACCGACTTTACATTCATGTTCACACACTAGTCGTCGGTGCTCATACTCTTTCATTGTATTATCCTTGTTAATTTAAATTTCTTTTCTAGTTTTATTCTTGTGTGTTTGATAAATCTTAAGAAAAACCAAAAAATTAGTTAGTTTAATTTCCATGCTTGTAGTAGAATTTAAAATGAAAACCCAAAAAAGATTTCTTATTCTTCTTTTACTTGTTGGGAGCTTTCCCGTGTAAATAGTTTTATTTTCTTTTCTTTCCTTTGGGGGTCGAGAAGATCATATTGAAAATGCTTAGTGGCTCTTATATGCATGATTTTTTATTTAATTTAGAGCCCATATTACTTGTCTTCTCTCTTGAGTTGAATGCTTGCAGATTCCAGCTTAATCCAATGCACGTGCACTCTTATTATTATACACATCATTCGGTCGTGCAAGTGAAAGGCAATAATGATGATATATGATGGACTTATTGGGATGAGAAAAGCTAGTATGAACTCGACCTCTCTTGTTTTTGTAAATATGATGAGTTCATCGTCCCTGAGTCAGCTACTATGAAGTAAACATATTTGCAATGACATTTAGAGATTATAGTTACTTGTGCCATGCTTGATTAGCTATGAGTTATAATGGTTTACCTTGCATGCCAACATGCTATTAGAATGATTATGATGTGGTATGATGGGATGGTATCCTCCTTTGAATGAATTGAGTGACTCTACTTGGCACATGTTCACGCATGTAGTTGAATCGAATCAACATAGCCTTCACGATATTTATGTTCATGGTGGATTATATCCTACTCATGCTTGTACTCGGTGTGAATTAATTTTAATGCATGCTTACGACTGTTGTCGCTATCTCAGTTGGTCGCTTCGCAGTCTTTTGCTAGCCTTCACCTGTACTAAGCAGGAATACTGCTTGTGCATCCAAACTCCTTGAACCCCAAAGTTGTTCCATATGAGTCCACTATACCTACCTATATGCGGTATCTACCTGCCGTTCCAAGTAAATTTGTATGTGCCAAACTCCAAACCTTCAAATGAAATTCTGGTTTGTATGCTCGAGCAGCTCATGTTACAACTAGGCTGCCTATATATTCCATGCTAGGTGGGTTATTCTCAAGAGGAGTGGACTCCGCTCCTCATTCACGAGAAAGGGCCGGTAACCGGGATGCCCAGTCCCATGATCCAAAAAGATCAAAGCAAATCAAAATAATTAAACAAAACTCCCCCAGGGCTGTTGTATGTTGGAGGCACTCGTTGTTTCGAGCAAGCCATGGATTGATGCTTGTTGGTGGTTGGGGGAGTATAAACTTTACCATTCTGCTTGGGAACTGCCTATAATGCATTTAGTATGTAAGATACAGCCATCTCATAGATGTTGCGTTGACAGCAAAAGTATGCCGCTCAAAATGTTATTCAATCTCTATTTTAAAATCGAGCTCTGGCACCTCTACAAATCCCTGCTTCCCTTTGCGAAGGGCCTATCTATTTACTTTTTATGTTGAGTCATCACCCTTCTTATTAAAAGCACCCGCTGGAGAGCACACTGTCATTTGCATTCATTATTACTAGTTTATATTGGGTATGACTTGACTGGATCTCTTTTACCATGAATTACAATGTTTAGTCAGTCCTTGATCTTTAAAGGTGCTCTGCATTTATGTTTTGCGGTCTCAAAAAGGGCTAGCGAGATACCATTTTGTTATATCATGTTATGATTAGTTTGAGAAAGTGTTGTCATCCGAGTTTTATTATTATGGCTCGCTAGCTGATTATGCTATTGATGTGAGTAACTGTGAGACCTATGTGTTATTGTGAGTATGGTTAGTTCATAATATTTGCTGAAACTTGAATGCTGGCTTTTCATGTTACAACAACAAGAGCAAACAGTGTTTGTAAAAGTTTTTCTTTATCACTTTCAGTTTATCAACTGAATTGCTTGAGGACAAGCAAAGGTTTAAGCTTGGCGGAGTTGATACGTCTCCAACGTATCTACTTTTCCAAACACATTTGCCCTTGTTTTGGACTCTAACTTGCATGATTTGAATGAAACTAACCCGGACTGACGCTGTTTTCAGCAGAACTACCATGATGTTGTTTTATGTGTAGAAAAGAAAAGTTCTCGGAATGTCCTGGAAATCCACGGAGGCACTTTTTGGAATTAATAAGAATTTTTGGTGAAAGAATTAATGCCAGGGGGCCCACAGCCTGTCCACGAGACAGGGGGGCGCCCCCCTAGGGCGCGGCCTCCTATCTCATGCCCCCCCTGGACCTCCACCGATGTCAACCCCAACTCCATATATTCCGTCTCGGGGAGAAAAAATCAGAGAGAAAGTTTCATCATGTTTTACGACACGGAGCTGCCGCCAAGCCCTAATCTCTCTCGGGAGGGCTGATCTGGAGTCCGTTCCGGGCTCCGGAGAGGGGGATTCGTCGTCGTCATCATCATCAACCATCCTCCATCACCAATTTCATGATGCTCACCGCCGTGTGTGAGTAATTCCATCATAGGCTTGCTGGACGGTGATGGTTGGATGAGATTTACCATGTAATCAAGTTAGTTTTGTTAGGGTTTGATCCCTAGTATCCACTATGTTCCGAGATTGATGTTGCTATGACTTTGCTATTCTTAATGCTTGTCACTAGGGCCCGAGTGCCATGATTTCAGATCTGAACCTATTATGTTTTCATGAATATATGTGTGTTCTTGATCCTATCTTGCAAGTCTATAGTCACCTATTATGTGTTATGATCCGACAACCCCGAAGTGACAATAATCGGTATACTTCTCGGTGATGACCGTAGTTTGAGGAGTTCATGTATTCATTATGTGTTAATGCTTTGGTCCGGTTCTTTATTAAAAGGAGGCCTTAATATCCCTTAGTTTCTGTAAGGACCCCACTGCAACGGGAGGGTAGGACAAAAGACGTCATACAAGTTCTTTTTCATAAGCACGTATGACTATTTACAAAATACATGCCTACATTACATTGATGAATTGGAGCTAGTTCTATATCACCCTATGTTATAACTATTGCATGAGGAATCGCATCCGGCATAATTATCCATCACTGATCCATTGCCTACGAGCTTTTCATATATTGTTCTTCGCTTATTTACTTTTCCGTTGCTACTGTTACAACTACTACAAAAACCCAAAAACATCTATCTTTACTTTTGGTACCGTTACCTTTATTATCATACTACTTTGCTACTGAATACCTTGCTGCAGATACTAAGTTATCCAGGTGTGGTTGAATTGACAACTCAACTGCTAATACTCAAGAATATTCTTTGGCTCCCCTTGTGTCCAATCAATAAATTTGGGTTGTACTTCACCCTTGAAAGTTGTTGCGATCCCCTACACTTGTGGGTTATCAGACGACGACGAGCGAAGCCACTTCCGGCCGACCCTCAGGTATGCTACCTCTTTTCTAACCATACCCTTGTTCTATTGCCCCATCTTCCATGTCGTTGCATGTGGATCTTTTTCCACTCCACCATCTTCCCAATTTTCTATCCTATGCTCTGCTGGCCACGCAGACGAAAACCATAATTTGCACTATTAAAGAAAACCTTACTTCATGTAGACTAATCCATGTCTGGGTTGAATAAGGAAAGGAAGGGAGACTCTACTGCCAAGAGAGTAGGCATCGAACCCGCATCTAGGTTGAAAAGGGGAAAATTAGTAGCTAAGGAACGAGTCTCGTGTCTCTTGGTTGAAGAAGGGTAGAAAGGTATGACAATGCAATAGAGAATGACCAGGTCGATCAGTTTGTTGTCCTCACATAGGAAAAAGGTGGCTAAAGAGAACAAAAATGGGACGTAATCCACATATGCTGTCTGGATATTTGTTGCTCTCGGCAACCATACCTCCCTCACCACTCTGCGTCCATGGAGGTACATTGTACTGGTGCGCACACTGCCTGAATGGGCCTCCCATGCTCTTATTGCCACTTTTTTTATGTTAGTATAATGCCAGCAGTCAAGTCAAGCAATGCTACTACTAAAGTGATGCCACATTTAACTAATGCCGCTCTCAGTCTAATGCCACCGATAAATTTAAGCAATGCCATTTAATGTCACTGGATTATTTCAGGGTTAGCTATTGATTGTGGATGTATTAAAGATTTTTCAGCTAAGGCATTCTAATGCAGTTGCACAGCCATTATACCAACGATGAAACTTGTTACTACCTTCAGATTTTTGCAATGTTAATGCTTATAGATTACATACCTCACTTTCATGAGATAAGTTAATTTTTTTGTACAGTGTCACCAAAATGCCAAGGCGCTGATGTCATTTTATTTTGGTTAAACTGCACAAACAATTATGAAGACAAGAGGAAAGGTCAAGAGTGGGCACCTCCTCCTCCGGCCGTTCTCTTGATTCATTCGATCAATTTTTTATGTTTGATCGATTATCAAGATTGGGATAGCAATTTTTAAGGCCCCCCGAATTTGAAATGATATTTACCTTGGAGGTACATGGTTTGCAATTTTTATATACTGTCATTAGTTAATAATGCTAGTTACCTTCAGACTTTTGTATTTGGTTTAATGCTCATGCACAGCTAGTATACCAATGCTAAAACTTGTTACCTTTACATTTTGTATTGTTAATTCTTATAGAAACCTTCTAGTGTTAGAGTTTATTGGAATCTATTCAGTAAAACCATTGTACTATACCCTGTAATAAACTAACTACTCCACTGTTGCACTAGCCACTGGATTAGTGTATATTTGTAGTATTTGAATGGTGTTGCATTAGCGTATGGACATAAATAAAGTGTGGCAAGCTTTCCCAGATATGTGCTCAAGAAAACTACTACCTGTTTTTCTAAATACTAGACGTTTGGGTACTTTAAATTGAACCGCAAAAATGTCTTATATTAAGGAATAGAGGGTGTAGAGTTCCCTCAAATTATCCCGGTAAAGCTAGTCACACCTTTGTTAAAATTAATGTTCATTATGTTATCGGAGGAGGTCTGTATGTTTGTCTCTAATGCATGTCGACTACATACCTGACATCATGATGTAATGTTAAGTCATTTCCTTTTGTACAGTGTCACTGAATTGTCAAGGAGGTGATGGCATTTTATTTTAGTAGAACTGCACAAAATTTGCTTAAAAGAGGAGGAAAGGTCAGGAATGGCTCAGTTTTTCAGAAAAAACTATGTATGCCTTCCTGACATCAGCCGTTGTTGCTTTATTTATTCCTTCAAACAGGTGGTTAGAAACAGTCTTGCTACCTTTTCCCATTAAGAAATTGGAATGCTTATATTTGTGAGTCTATGCTTCAACTAGTGTCAATTTTATAGTAATCACACTTTCAATATCTATGCAAACAGGGATGCTCGATTTTAGTGGAACTGCACAAAAAGTCCAACTAGTTCAACATTAGCAGCATGTTTTTTTTCCAAACCTTTATATCCAATTGGTGGCACTATGAGTTGATCATTACGAAGGTACATGGTTTGCTACTATCTTGCTACTCTTTTTGTACTGTCATTAGATAGTAATACTAGTGGTTTGCATGTGAATTTATTGGCAGGGTGGACCTACATTGGAGGTGCAGGACAGGATTCAATGATTGGATGATCAATTTCGGTTGTATCGATTTCACCTCTTCCATCACTGCGAACATGGATATCCTTGGTCTGATGAAGAATAGGCGCTATATATCTGCTCTGAACCAGCAAATCAATTCAGTATGAAATTGTCCAGGGCAAAACATAATTGTATCAGATTGTCCAGTGCAGAACATGACAGATGCTAAGCGGAAGAGACATGTTTAAACCGAAAATACATGGTGTGGTATATGTTTACTAGCTGCTTGATATTTGTGTAGACAGACATGTCTGCCCGTTGCTATTTGGCAAGTGTCCGCAATTTTGGTTGAACTGCACAAGAGAATAGTATAGTCACTGCATGCAGTGCAATTGAAAATAGAGACAGAAAGATTGGATAGTCACTTCATGGACTGATGAAAAGTAGTATTGTACTATTTATTGGCCAACACTAGGTGATTCATTGCTTTGGTCTGATTATACAATGGGCATCATTTTGCCTAAGTTAAAGTTTGTATTCCGAAAATAGTCTCGCGGTGTGATCGAGAGAAGACCAAATCATATTGTAGTGGATGTTCCTCCATCATGTGTGGTTCATTCTCATGGTTCCAGCTGTTGGTGAAACCACTTACGTTTGCAAGAGGAATTGTAGACTTCACAAACAAATTTGTCTTTCAGTCTGTACTGAATGTTGGCCAAGAGAAGCATCCATGTTAGTAGGAAGAACAGATGTTTTTGTTGGAAATATTCCCTAGAGGCAATAATAAATTAGTTATTATTATTATATTTCCTTGTTCATGATAAATGTTTATTATCCATGCTATAATTGTATTGATAGGAAACTCAGATACATGTGTGGGTACATAGACAACACCATGTCCATAGTAAGCCTCTAATTGACTAGCTCGTTGATCAATAGATGGTTACGGTTTCCTGACCATGGAAATTGGATGTTGTTGATAATGGGATCACATCATTAGGAGAATGATGTGATGGACAAGACCCAATTCTAAGCCTAGCACAAAGATCGTGTAGTTCGTATGCTAAAGCTTTTTTAATGTCAAGTATTATTTCCTTAGACCATGAGATTGTGTACCTCTCAGATACCGTAGGAATGCTTTGGGTGTACCAAACGTCACAACTTAACTGGGTGGCTATGAAGGTGCACTACGGGTATCTCCGAAAGTGTCTGTTGGGTTGGCACAAATCGAGACTGGGATTTGTCACTCCGTGTGATGGAGAGGTATCTCTGGGCCCACTCGGTAGGACATCATCATAATGTGCACAATGTTACCAAGGGGTTGATCATGGGATGATGTGTTACGGAACTAGTAAAGAGACTTGCTGGTAACGAGATTGAACAAGGTATCGGGATACCGACGATCGAATCTCGGGAAAGTACTATACCGCTAGACAAAGGGAATTGTATACGAGATTGATTAAATCTTTGACATTGTGGTTCATCCGATGAGATCATCGTGGAACATGTGGGAGCCAACATGGGTATCCAGATCCCACTGTTGGTTATTGACCGGAGAACGTCTCGGTCATGTCTGCATGATTCCCGAACTCGTAGGGTCTACACACTTAAGGTTCGATGACGCTAGGGTTATAGGGAATAGATATACGTTGTTACCGAAAGTTGTTCGGAGTCCCGGATGAGATCCCGGATGTCACGAGGAGTTCCGGAATGGTCCGGAGGTAAAGATTTATATATGGGAAGTCCTGTTTTGGTCACCGGAAAAGTTTCGGGTGCTATCGGTAACGTACCGGGACCACCGGGAGGGTCTCGGGGGTCCACCAGGTGGGGCCACCGGCCCCAGAGGGCTGCATGGGCCAAGTGTGGGAGGGGACCAGCCCCAGGTGGGCTGGTGCGCCCCCCCACCAGGGCCCAAGGCGCCTAGGGTTTGGGGAGGGGGCGCCTCCACCTTACTTGGGGGGCAAGTTTCCCCCTCTCCCCCCTTGGCCGCACCCTAGATGGGATCTAGGGGCTGCCGCACCCCTTGGGGCTGGAACCCTAGAGGGGTCGCAACCCCCTCCCTCTCCCCTATATATAGTTGAGGTCTTTGGGGCTGCCAACACATGATTTGGTCTCCCTCTTGGCGCAGCCCTACCTCTCTCCCTCCTCGTCTCTCGTAGTGCTTGGCGAAGCCCTACTGGAGTAGCGCGCTCCTCCACCACCACCACGCCATTGTGCTGCTGCTGGATGGAGTCTTCCCCAACCTCTCCCTCTCTTCTTGCTGGATCAAGGCGTGGAAGATGTCACCGGGCTGCACGTGTGTTGAACGCGGAGGTGCCGTCCGTTCGGCACTAGGATCTCTGGTGATTTGGATCACGACGAGTACGACTTCCTCAACCCCGTTCTCTTGAACGCTTCCGCTTAGCGATCTACAAGGGTATGTAGATGCACTCCACTCTCTCTCGTTGCTAGTCTCTAAATAGATAGATCTTGGTGACTCGTAGGAAAATTTTGAATTTCTGCTACGTTACCCAACAGTTTTTTCTATATCTTTGCTTTTGGAGCTACACATTTGTATATGATCTATGAATCATTGAGATGCATTAACATGTTGATCTTACGTATGGGAATCATACTAGTTAGTTTTAGTTGCGACACAAGATCTGAAGTGGCTGATCTTTTCTTTTGGAGCTACATATTTGTATATGATCTGTGAATCATTGAGATGCATTAACAGTTACTTATTTCTGTTCGCTCAGTGTTTACAAGTTACTGATCGATCACTAGCTAGCCTACAAATGCACTCCTGGCAGTTTTATTTGCGACACAAGATGCGAAGTGGCAGTTTTTTGAATAAAAATGCCTACCTCTCAAGAAACTGACAAGCTACACTATCGATCCTACACGGATAAAAATGCCTACCTCTGAAGAAACTGACAAGCTACACTATTGATCCTACATGGATAAATAGCGGATCATGCACATACTACCTCCTTTCCGGTTTGCAGGGCTCAATTCAAGAAACGACCTACTCAATCCTACACGAATAAATAGCGGATCACACACATACTAGTACCTCCTTTCCGGTTTGCAGGCCTTAATTCAAACCTCTCACCAACCGAGGTACTCCCTCCATCCGGGTTTATTAGTCCCGTGAGCAAAGCAGCAAGACCAAGGCATGGCAATAATTAACGGCATGCAGAAGTTTAAGCCTAATTAATTCCAGCAATTTAAGTGGCTGCATGTGTGCCCTCGGCTGCGACTCGTTGCATGCTGGTTCGCGTACTGCCTGTGAGCGATTCTGAGTGCCTGCATGCAGCCGGTCGTAATTAAGGCAGCTAAATGATGCGATAAAAGATACGCTTTAATTGTTGCAGGCTTTTTAAATCTGTGGAATCATTATTGACGAGGGAGATGATTCGAGTGCACTCGTTTGACCGCCATGCCGGCGTGCGACCCAGACGGGACGGGACGACACAGTCATAATTTCAGTTTCTCTAGTTTTCCACGGCAAGCTGGCGCGCTAAGCCATTATGCATTGAATTCCGATGACAGTCGCGCTACCTTCCGCCTATAAGTACTATTTCCCGGCCTTCTCCGGTGCCACCGTGACCCAACTCGCTATATCCTCATAAGCCCCCACCGGCCCGACATCGCTCGCCACATCCGCCATGCCTCCGCCCGTTAGCGGTAGGCAACGCCGGAGGCGGTCACCGCCGGAACTAGTGTTCGATTTCTCACCGGAAGGCAGACGAAGGGAGGAGGCATTCTATCCGTCTTTAGATGGCAATGCGGAGATCGAGGAGTTGTTGGAGTGCGACCGCATGGCGGAGGAGCAGGAGTTGTTGGAGCGCGACCACCTGGCGGAGGAGCAGCGTATCACCGATTTGCGCCGCCAGCAGGACATGGAGCAGTAGCGCACCGATGCTCTGAGTCGCGAGCAGAGCGCCCGCAACTGGGCCGACTACATGGAGGCCGGCGCCCGGCAAATAGCCCTGGAGGCTGTCGGGCACGCACGCGTTCGCGATGCCGATTTTTACTACCAGCTTATCAAGTGGGTTTCCCGCTTGGAAGCCGAAGCTTCAGTGGACCACGCCGGCATGGAAAGGGCCAACGCGTGCGAGCAACGCGCCCTATCGCACCTCTTACAAGTCTGAGGCGAGGCGCAGGACGCCGGTGCCGGCGTTTAGCGTGTACCACAGATGGCGGCCAGCATCGTGTAGTTAGCTAAGAGTTAGTTAGTACTTGTACGCTACTAGAGTATTAGTGGGAGTAGATAGTTAACTTGGCTATGATGGTTGTCAACGTGGAAGTTCAGTACTCTATATGTGGATCAGACATGTTACTTTGCTCTGAATGTTGAACTTCTCGTTTGAACGTATGGAATGGGCTGTTATTTTTTTAAATGGGTTGTATTTGTCCTCCACGGGTTTAGAGGCTGACTTGTGGGCCTAGCAAGTTGACGCGTACACAATCAGGAGATGATTGTACATGGAGAGGATGACACCAGGGACCCGTCAAGGTCATGGCAGTACGCAAGCAAGTGCCTCCTTATTTCAAGCCAATAAAAATGGCTCCTCCTAGTGGATTTTTGACATCTGGGTCCCATGCCATTGTCAACATAGTCAATAAACGAGAGAATTGCACAACGAGCGGCTGACACCAGGGACCCAGCAGCTTGCCCAGTTATTTTTGTTTTGGGTTAATTTGATAAATGCCACTCCAAATCTGGTGTATCCGAGAAATGCCATTGCAATTTCCAAACTTTGAAAAATGCCATTTCATGCCATTTCTAGTGGCATTTTTCGAAGTCTGGAGTGGCGTTTTCCAAAGTTTGCAAACTGCAGTGGCGTTTTCCAAAGTTTGCAAAAATTGTAGTGGCATTTTTCAAAGTTTGGAAATTGCAGTGGCATTTTTATGAATCGCCATAATTGGAGTGGCATTTATCTGATTTGTTTTTGAGACGGAAGCAGGGTGTCAACTGGGCTGTGCGGGACACTCTGGCCTATCTAGACAGCCTTTTCTTTTATGTTTACCACAGACCAGCCCAGTAGTTTTTTTTTCCTGAAAATGGCTAGCCCAGTTTTTTTTGTGATTTGTCAAGTAAGTCGCTTTATCAGGCATGTTGGGCTGCAAATCTTTCAAGACGAGGAGAGCTTCATTCGGCTGGCCGAGAAAATGGCCTATCAGTAATGAGAAATGGGCTGTACATTTTTAAAACACATCAAACTGACAATTAGTTTCAAATATCTTTTTTTCATTTCGAGATTTTAAATTGCATTGATTTTTATGCATGGACAATTTATTGGATTTTATATTTATATACATTTATTTTTAAAATCAGTCTGAATGTGACTCGAAATTTTGGGATTAGAAACAGTTCAGACCGCACCGACATATGCAAAATTTCATATAATTTTTTAACCGTGGCCACAATATGGGCTGTAATGCTAACAAAAAAATATGGGCTCCAAAAAAACCCGTAAGAATTAGCAAATGGGCTGTAAATTATTTGAAATAATGGCAGATGGGTTGTATGCTGTTTTCCACAGATTTGAGGCTTTCCATAGATGGCCTATATACTATTGGATGTCCATCCAATGGCCGTTGTGCTTCTTCAATCTCTGCTCTTCCTGCTCCAGCCGCTCAAACAAGCGCCGCCGGGACGGCCTGCTCCCTCCTCCCCACGGTCGGTTCTGCTGCCACGCAAGCCTCACCGCCCCACCGTATTCCCATCGCTGGCCTAGCCATCCCTCTACTCACCCACACCTGCTGTTATTCTTCGGAGACGGTAGACGAACCAGTAAACCCTCGTACAGTCGTACTCCCCTCCGCGTGGGAAACAACTGCCGAGTCTTCCCTGCCTACGTGTCATTCCCTTCCTAGGCCTCGCCGTCGTCCACCGCCCTGGTGCTCTCGGCATGGCGTGGTCAACGTGGTCAACGACCGACATGCATCTGAAGTGGACTGTACGTGGAGAGGCTGACAGCTGGGTCCACGGCCGCATGCAAGGAAATGCCTCCTTATTACGTGCAAAATAATGATTCCTCCACCTCACATATGGGACCCACCGAAAGGGCCTCTGTATTTCGCGAAAAATCGTTACCGCCGCTGACAGCTCGGACCCACCAGCTATATCTTCCCACGCAAGGAAGTGCCTCCTTATTACGCACAAAAAAAATGAATACTCCCCCTGCTATCTGGGACCCAGTATAGTGGGCCTACTAAGTTGATGAGGACGAAGGGCTTTGTCAACTTAGTCAATATGCACGATTCTAGCTCGACTGATCGTACGATGTCCATCCAACGGCCGTAGTGCTTCTTCAACCTCTGGTCTAGTTGCTCCAGCCGCCCAAAGCAGCGCCGGTCGTGCTGCCTGCTCCTACCTCCCGTGGCCGACTGTGCTGCCGCGGAGGCCTCACCGCCCCCATACTACTCCCACACCGCTGGCCAGGCCATCCCTCCACTCCACTCACCCACACCCCCTGTTATTCTACGGTGACGGTAGCGAGCCAAACCAGTGAACCCTCGTACTCCTCTCCACGTGGGCATGCACTGCCGCGTCTTCCCTGGCTCCGCGTCGTCCCCTTCCTAGGCCTCGCCATCGTCCACCACCGTGGTGCTCTCGGCGCGGCGTGGTCAATGTGGTCAACGACCGAATTCCATCGGAAGAATACTGTAGGTGGAGAGGCTGACAGCTCGGTCCACAGCAGCCGCAAGGAAGTGCCTCCTTATTACGCAGAAAATAATTATTCCTCCACCTGATAGCAGGGACCCACCGGATGGGCCACCAGTATTTCGCGAAAAAACGTTTGCCCCTGACTGCTGGGACCCACCCGACGGGCCACCGTATTTCGCGAAAAAAACGTTCCCCCTGCTGTCAGCTCGGACCCACCGAAAGTGCCTCCTTATTACGCACAAAAAAATGAATACCCCCCTGCTAGCTGGGACCCACCTTGGTGGGAGGCTGACTTCTGGTCCTACTAAGTTGACGGGGACGGAGGGCTTTGTCAACTTAGTCAATATAAACGATTCTAGCTCCAGTGACCGTACGATGTCCATCCAACGGCCGTAGTGCTTCTTCAACCTCTGGTCTTCTTGCTCCAGCCGCCCAAAGCAGCGCCGATCGTGCCGCATGCTCCTGCCTCCCGTGGCCGGATGTGCTGCCGCGGAGGCCTCACCGCCCCCTACTATTCCCACCGCTGGCGAGGCCCTGCGGCTACGACATCCTCACACCGCAGCCGAACCAGTGAACCCTCATACTCCTCTCCGCGCGGGCTTCCACTGTCGCGTCTTCCCCGGCTCCCTGTCGTCCCCTTCCTAGGCCTCGCCGTCGTCTACCGCCCCGGTGCTCTCGGCATGGCGTGGTCAACGTGGTCAAGGAACGACTTCCATCGGATGTGGACTGTACGTGGAGAGCCTGACAGCTGGGTCAACGGCCGCAGCAAGGAAGTGCCTCCTTATTACGTGGAAAATAATGATTCCTCCACCTAACAGCTGGGACCCACCAGACGGGCCACTGTATTTCATGAAAAAAATGTTTCCCCCTGACTGTTGGGACCCACCAGCTACATCTTCGCACGCAAGGAAGTGCGTCCGGGCAAAAAAACGATTCGCCCCCCTGACTGCTGGGACCCACCAGCTACATCTTCGCACGCACGGAAGTGCGTCCGGGCAAAAAAAACGATTCTCCCCCCTGACTGCTGGGACCCACCAACTACATCTTCGCACGCAAGGAAGTGCCTGACAGTCGGGACCCACCTGGTCGAAGCATATGTAGCGTTGTCATTCTGGTCGCGAACGTGTACATACATATATACTGGTCGATGTAGAGGCGCGCACGTGTTGTAGTAGAGGCGCGTACGTGTCGTAGTAGAGGCGCGCACGTAGCATGGACACATACGTACAACGGCCATGGTGCAAGAAAGAAAATACAGCCACGTACATACATACGGGCAGGGTCTCAAACGCCTACTGGCGCATACTTACGACCAAGGCTCGTGTACATGGCTGGGTCAGAACGGAGAAATAGCGTCGTCATCGTGTTCATGGGGACCCAACCGGCTGGGTCGGAACAGAATGCGTGGTCGTGTTCATCGGGAGGTCTTGGACGGAACAGGCGATGGAAACAAGGCCTGGCGTACCGCACAACAGAGGAAACAACCTTGTGTTCGACCGGCACATTCGGAACGGGGTCCTGTTGATCGGGAGGGGTCTGGCGTACAGCAAAACGGAGGAAATGGACCTCCTACGGTCGAAACGGGGGTCCTATTGATCGGGAGGGGTGTGGCGTACCGCAAAACGGGCGAAACGGACCCCCTACGGTCGAAACGGGGGTCCTGTTAATCGGGAGGGGTGTGGCGTACCGCAAAATGGACGAAACGGACTTATGTTCGAGTGCTATAGTCGAAACGGGGGTCCTGTTCATTGGGAGGGGTGTGGCGTACCGCAAAACGAGACTCCATGGGATACTGTTCATCTCCATCGTCGACCTCCTCCAGCCTCCACGGGCTACCATCGACCTCCTCCAGCCTCCACGAGCTCCTGTTCATCCAGCCTCCACCGCGCGCTAATCCACTGGCTATTGTTCAACCACCCCCTCCACGGGCACCCCTCCACCATCTACTGTTCATCCAGCCCTCCACACCACGGGGTCCTGTTCAACCACCCCTCCATGGGCACCCCTCCACCGTCTACTGTTCATCCAGCCCTCCACACCACGGGGTCCTGTTCATCCAGAGGCAACGCCACCGCTCACTGTTCATCCAAACCCCCCCGCAACACTCACTGTTCATCCAATCGATCGGCTTCAGTTAGCAGCAGTAGCGAAGGAATCGCTCGATCGGGTTCAGTTAACAGCCATCGATCGATTGCTCGGGTTCAGTAACGCGTAGCCTGCAGTGCAATCGCTCGGGTTCAGTTAGAGCCCAGCGCCTCGCTCGGGTTCAGTTAGAGCCAATGCCTCGCACACACGCGCGTACGTGTACGAGAGAAACGCGCATCTCTCGGCCCCCGACCTCCCACCGTAACCGGGAACTCCCCGAAATTTTCCTCGCCCTCGCTTCTACCATGGTTTTTTCTGTCATGGACGGCCCAAAGAATGTCATGCAACTACGTCTCGGGCCCGCCCAGGATGAAAAGCCCATTTTTTGTCATGATTTTTTGTCATAGAAGTAGGATCCCACCACATCTATGATGATACTGGGTTTTGTCACAATAGAAGTGTCATATGTATGACAGAAAAAAATTCGTTCGGCCCAAAATGTCACGGATGTGTCTTTTTTTGTAGTGGAAGCTGCTAGAATTGCTAGATCTGATACTAAAAGTAAACATAGACATGTTGTAGTCATGCATGTTATTTCTGTTAAAATAGGAGATCATTGTTATCATGGCTTATGTGATATGGATGCTAGTGCAAGTGCAATACCCCATTCCTTATACAAAGAAATTATGCATGATATTGCACCCGCTAAGATAGAAGAAATCGATGTTACAATTAAGCTTGCCAATAGAGATACTATTTCACCAGTTGGGATTGTTTGAAATGTTGAAGTCTTGTGTGGGAAAGTTAAATATCCTGTTGATTTTCTTGTTCTTGGTTCCCCACAAGATGACTTTTGTCCCATTATATTTGGTAGACCCTTCTTGAATATTGTTAATGCTAGGATAGATTGCGAGAAGGATATTGTTACGATTGGGTTAGGGGATATGTCTCATGACTTTAACTTTGCTAAATTTCGTAGACAACCCCATGATAAATATTGCCTAGTAAAGATGAAATTATTGGTCTTGCTTCTATTGTCGTGCCTCCTAAAGATCCTTTAGAACAATATTTGCTAGACCATGAAAATGATATGTTTATGAATGATAGGTGGGAGATAGATGAAGTATTATTTAAATAGGGACCTATTTTGAAACACAACTTGCATGTTGAAATTCTAGGGGATCCTCCACCACCCAAGGGTGATCTCGTGTTTGAGCTTAAACCACTACCTGATACTCTTAAATATGCTTATCTTGATGAAAAGAAGATATATCCTGTTATTATTAGTGCTAACCTTTCATAACAGGAAGAGGAGAAATTATTGAAAACTCTGAAGTAGCATCGTGCTGCTATTGGATATACTATTGATGATCTTAAGGGCATTAGTCCCACTCTATGCCAACACAAAACAAAATTGGAGAAAGATGCTAAACCAGTTGTTGATCACCAACGGCAGTTAAATCTTAAGATGAAAGAAGGGGTAAGAAAAGAAATACTAAAGCTCCTGGAGGCAGGTATAATTTATCCCGTTGCTGATATTCAGTGGGTAAGTCCTGTCCATTGTGTCCCTAAGAAGGGAGGTATTATTGTCGTTCCTAATGATAAAGATGAGTTGATACCGCAAAAAATTGTTACAGGTTATAGGATGGTAATTGATTTCTGAAAATTAAATAAAGCTACTAAAAAGGATCATTACCCTTTGCCTTTTATTGATCAAATGCTAGAAAGATTATCCAAACATACACAATTTTGCTTTCTAGATGGTTACTCTGGTTTCTCTCAAATACCTGTGTCAAAAGAGGATCAAGAAAAGACCACTTTTACTTGCCCTTTTGGTACTTTTGCTTATAGACATATGCCTTTTGGTTTATGTAATGCACCTGCTACCTTTCAAAGATGCATGATGGCTATATTCTATGACTTTTGTGAAAAGATAGTTGAGATTTCATGGGCGATTTCTCCGTTTATGGATCTTCTTTTAATGATTGCTTGAGCAACCTTGATCGAGTTTAGCAGAGATGTGAAGAAACTAATCTTGTCTTGAATTGGGAAAAATGCCACTTTATGGTTAATGAAGGCATTATCTTGGGGCATAAAATCTCTAAAAGAGGTATTGAAGTTGACAAAGCTAAAGTTGATGCTATTGAAAAGATGTCGTGTCCTAAAGACATTAAAGGTATAAGAAGTTTCCTTGGTCATGCCGGTTTTTATAGGAGGTTTATTAAGGACTTCTCTAAAATTTCTAGGCCTCTGACTAATCTCTTACAAAAAGATATTCCTTTTGTCTTCGATGATGATTGTGTAGAAGCATTTGAAATACTTAAGAAAGCTTTGATTTCTGCACCTATTGTTCAGCCACCTAATTGGAATTTACCCTTTGAAATCATGTGCGATACTAGTGATTATGCCGTAAGTGCTGTTATAGGACAAAGAGTTGATAAGAAACTAAATGTTATTCAATATGCTAGTAAAACTCTAGACGGTGCCCAGAGAAATTATGCTACTACTGAAAAAGAATTTTTAGCAGTTGTATTTGCTTCTGATAAGTTTAGACCTTATATTGTTAATTCTAAAGTAACTGTTCACACTAATCATGCTGCTATTAAATATCTTATGGAAAAGAAAGATGCTAAACCTCGACTTATTAGATGGGTTCTCTTGCTACAAGAATTTGATTTGCATATTATTGATAGAAAGGGAGCTGAGAACCCCGTTGCAGACAACTTGTCTAGGTTAGAGAATGTTCTTGATGACCCACTACTTATTGATGATAGCTTCCCTGATGAACAATTAGCTCTCATAAATTCTTCTCGTACTGCTCCATGGTATGCTGATTATGCTAATTACATTGTTGCTAAATTTATACCACCTAGTTTCACGTACCAGCAAAAGAAAAAGTTTTTCTATGATTTAAGACATTACTTCTGGGATGACCCACACCCTTATAAAGAAGGAGTAGATGGTGTTATTAGACGTTGTGTACCTGAGCATGAACAAGAACAGATCCTATGCAAGTGTCACTCCGAGGCTTATGGAGGACACCACGCTAGAGATAGAACTGCGCATAAGGTATTGCAATCTGGTTTTTATTGGCCTACTCTCTTCAAGGATGCCCGTAAGTTTGTATTGTCTTGTGATGAATGTCAAAGAATTGGTAATATTAGTAGACGTCAAGAAATGCCTATGAATTATTCACTTGTTATTGAACCATTTGATGTTTGGGGCTTTGACTATATGGGACCATTTCCTTCCTCTAATGGGTATACACATATATTAGTTGATGTTGATTACGTTACTAAGTGGGTAGAAGCTATTCCAACTAGTAGTGTTGATCATAACACCTCTATTAAGATGCTTAAAGAAGTCATTTTTCCGAGGTTTGGAGTCCCTAGATACCTAATGACTGATGGTGGTTCACATTTTATCCATGGTGCTTTTCGTAAAATGCTTGCTAAGTATGATGTTAATCATAGAATTGCATCTCATCACCCACAGTATAGTGGCCAAGTAGAACTGAGTAACAAAGAGCTCAAATTGATTTTGCAAAAGACTGTTAATAGATCTAGAAAGAATTGGTCCAAGAAACTTGAGGATGCATTATGGGCTTATAGAACTGCATATAAGAATCCTATGGGTATGTCTCCATATAAAATGGTTTATGGAAAAGCATGTCACTTACCTCTCGAACTAGAACATAAGGCATATTGGGCCATTAAAGAGCTCAATTGTGATTTCAAACTTGCCAGTGAGAAGAGGTTATTTGACATTAGCTCACTTGATGAATGGAGAACTCAAGCCCATGAGATTGCCAAACTGTTTAAAGAAAAAGTTAAAAGATGGCATGACAAAAGGATACAAAAGCGTGAGTTTAATGTAGGTGATTATGTGTTGCTTTTCAACTCTCGTTTAAGATTTTTTGCAGGAAAACTCCTCTCTAAATGGGAAGGTCCTTAAGTTATCGAGGAGGTCTATCATTCCGGTGCCATAAAAATCAACAACGTTGAAGGCACAAGACCGAAGGTGGTGAACGGCCAAAGAATCAAACATTATATCTCAGGTAATCCAATAAATGTTGAAACTAATGTTATTGAAATCGTGACCCCGGAGGAATACATAAGGGAAACTTTTCAGAATGTTTTAGACTCTAAAAAGGAACATGTATGTGGTACGATAAGTAAACCGACTCCAAAATAGTTCTAATAGCAATTTTTCTCTGTTTTGGAATATTTAAGAAAATAGGGAAAATAAGAAGTAGTCCGCGAAGGACACGAGGCGTCCACAAGGGTGGAGGGCGCGCCCTAACCCCCTGGGCTCGCCCTTCTGCCTCATGGGAACCTTGTGTGCTCTCGGACTCCGTTTTCTTGAACGATACTTCTTTTGGTCGGTAAAAATTCATTATATAACCTCCCGAAGGTTTTGACCACCGCACCACGCAAATATCCTCTGTTTTTGTTTCAAGATGTTTTCTCCCAGAGTTGTCAAGGCCAGGCATCATGTCGTCCCCCTCCTCCAACAATGAGGGCAATGATGCTTGGCTAATGAAGATAGAGCTGAAGAGAGAAGAACCCGGGGAGATCAACAAGGCCATGTAGGATCAAGCTCCGTCAGCAGAAGACGAAGACATCCTTCAACCTCATTACAATCTTCTTACCCCAACGGAGATTGAAGCTTCCAAGATGATTGAGTTAGCTCGCATTCAAAATAAGTATCTCACTCGTGAAAAAATTTTGTTGAAGGAGCATATCACCACACTCAAGGGCATTATCCGCAAATTGGAGGATCTCCTACGCTCGATGTGCGACTATCCATCATCACCACCATCTTCTTCACCAGCAAAGGAGAACTGAGTATCTGGTATGGGCACTCCCTTTGGCAACTGCCAAGCTTGGGGGAGGTGCCCCGGTATCATATCAGCATCACACTCCTATCTTTACCGTTTTTCTTAGTTTGATCCTTTTGGTAATATCTTGATCTAGTAGAATAAAGTTTTAGAATGATCTAGTTTTGAGTTTTGCTTTATGATCCCTCTATGTAATCGAGTCGGTGAGCTATATATAATAAAGATTAGTCTTAAGTCAAGGGCTTTGCTATCTTGCTATGATCTAGAGGGAATAAAAGAAAAAGAAAGAATAAAAAGAAATAAAGAGATCATATGGATCTTATGGAGGGTAATGACTTCACATATAAAGAGTGTGATGAGTAAAAGTTGTTGAGGGTTGACAAACATAGTTTTGGTCATCGTTGCAATTAATAGGAAGTAATAAAGAAAGAGAGGTTTTCACATATAAATATACTATCTTGGACATGTTTTATGATTGTGAGCACTCATTAATAGGAAGTAATAAAGAAAGAGAGGTTTTCACATATAAATATACTATCTTGGACATCTTTTATGATTGTGAGCACTCATTAAAATATGACATGCTAAAGAGTTGATGTTGGACAAGGAAGACAATGTAATGGGTTATGTTTTCTTATATCCGAAATAAAGTATATTGTCATGGATCATCCAACAAGTTGAGCTTGCCTTTCCCCCTCATGCTAGCCAAAATCTTTGCACCAAGTAGAGATACTACTTGTGCTTCTGAATATCCTCAAACCCGGTTTTGCCATGAGAGTCCACCATATCTACCTATGGATTAAGTAAGATCCCTCAAGCAAGTTGTCATTGTTGCAAGCAATAACAATTGCTCTTTAAATATGTATGATTTATTAGTGTGGGAGAAAATAAGCTTTATACGATCTTGTGATGTGGAAGAAATAAAAGCAATGGACTGCATAATAAAGGTCCATATCACAAGTGGCAATATAAAGTGACGTTCTTTTGCATTAAGATTTCGTGCATCCAACCATAAAAGCACATGACAACGTCTGCTTCCCTCTGCGAAGGGCCTATCTTTTACTTTTGTCTTATACCTTTTACTAGAGTCATGGTGATCTTCACCTTTCCTTTTTACATTTTATCCTTTGTCAAGCACCTTGTGTTGGAAAGATCCTGATATATATATATATATATATCCAATTGGATGTAAGTTAGCATGAACTATTACTGTTGACATTACCCTTGAGGTAAAAGGTTGGGAGGCAACACTATAAGCCCATATCTTTCTCTGTGTCCGATTAAAACTCCATACCCATAAGTATTGCGTGAGTGTTAGCAATTGTGAAAGACTAAATGTAGTTGAGTATGTGGACTTGTTGAAAAGCTCTTATATTGACTCTTTCCGATGTTAATTATGATAAATTGCAATTGCTTCAATGATTGAGATTATAGTTTGTTAGTTTTTAATGAAGTTTCTGATTCATACTTGACATTGTGAATAGATTGTTAATCTAGCATAAGAAATCACAAAATTTATATATGTTGCTGTTATAAGAATGATCATGATGCCCTCATGTCTGTATTTTATTTTATCGACACCTCTATCTCTAAACATGTGGACATATTTTTCGATATTGGCTTCCGCTTGAGGACAAGCAAGGTCTAAGCTTGGGGGAGTTGATACGTCCATTTTGCATCATGCTTTGATATTGATATTTATTGCATTATGGGCTGTTATTACACGTTATGTCACAATACTTATGCCTATTCTCTCTTATTTTACAAGGTTTACACGAAGAGGGAGAATGCCGGTAGCTGGAATTCTGGGCTGGAAAAGGAGCAAATATTAGAGACCTATTCTGCACAACTCCAAAAGTCCTAAAACTCCACGGAAGTTATTTTTGGAATTAATAAAAAATACTGAGCGAAGAAAATACTATAGGGGGGCCACCCACCGTCCACGAGGGTGGGGGGCGCGCCCTACCCCCTGGGCGCGCCCCCTGCCTCATGGGCCCCCTGGCAGGCCTCCGGTGCCCACCTTCTGCTATATGAAGTCTTTTACCCTGGAAAAATCATAAGCAAGCTTTTGGGATGAGACACCGCCGCCATGAGGTGGAACCTTGGCAGAACCAATCTAGGGCTCCGGCGGAGCTGTTCTGCCGGGGAAACATCCCTCCGAGAGGGGGAAATCATCACCATCGTCATCACCATCGATCCTCTCATCGGGAGGGGGTCAATCTCCATCAACATCTTCACCAGCACCATCTCCTCTCAAACCCTAGTTCATCTCTTGTATCCAATCTTTGTCCCAAAACCTCATATTGGTACCTATGGGTTGCTAGTAGTGTTGATTACTCCTTGTAGTTGATGCTAGTTGGTTTATTTGGTGGAAGATCATATGTTCAGATCCTTTATGCTTATTAATACCCCTCTGATTATGAACATGAATATGATTTGTGAGTAGTTACGTTTGTTCCTGAGGACATGGGAGAAGTCTTTCTATAAGTAGTCATGTGAATTTGGTATTCGTTTGATATTTTGATGAGATGTATGTTGTCTTTCCTCTAGTGGTGTTATGTGAACGTCGACTACATGAAACTTCACCATTGTTTGGGCCTAGAGGAAAGCATTGGGAAGTAATAAGTAGATGATGGGTTGCTAGAGTAACAGAAGCTTAAACCCTAGTTTATGAGTTGCTTCGTAAGGGGCTGATTTGGATCCATATGTTTCATCCTATGGTTAGTGAGGGAGTTCCGGACTAGGGGGTGTCCGGATAGCCGAACTATCATGATCGGCCGGACTCCAAGACTATGAAGATACAAGATTGAAGACTTCGTCCCGTGTCCGGATGGGACTTTCCTTGGCGTGGAAGGCAAGCTTGGCGATATGGATATGTAGATCTCCTACCATTGTAACCGACTCTGTGTAACCCTAGCCCTCTCCGGTGTCTATATAAACCGGATGGCTTTAGTCCATAGGACGAACAACAATCATACCATAGGCTAGCTTCTAGGGTTTAGCCTCCTTGATCTCGTGGTAGATCCACCCTTGTAACACACATCATCAATATTAATCAAGCAGGAAGTAGGGTTTTACCACCATCAAGAGGGCCTGAACCTGGGTAAAACATCGTGTCCCTTGTCTCCTGTTACCATCCACCTAGACGCACAGTTCGGGACCCCCTACCCGAGATCCGCCGGTTTTGACACCGACATTGGTGCTTTCATTGAGAGTTCCTCTGTGTCGTCACCGATAGGCTCGATGGCTTCTTCGATCATCATCAACGACGCAGTCCAGGGTGAGACCTTCCTCCCCAGATAGATCTTCGTATTCGGCGGCTTTGCACTGCGGGCCAATTCGCTTGGCCATCTGGAGCAGATCGAAAGCTACACCCCTGGCCGTCAGGTCAGATTTGGAAGTTTAAACTTCACGGCGGACATCCGCGGGGACTTGATCTTCGATGGATTTGAGCCACAGCCGAGCGTGCCGCACTGTCACGGCGAGCATGATTTAGCTCTGCAGCCGGACAGTACCCTGGAGGCCGCACTCGAACCCGCTCTGATCTTCAATTCGGAGCCGGTTGCGCAGGTCGAGGACGGATGGCTAGACACCGCCTCGGGAACTGCAACCTCTACGGCGATAGAGCCGAACAATGACCTTGTCCCTCATGAAGCTTGTGACTCCGAGGTGCCGGACTCCTTGCCGGACTCCGAACCTCCCGCGCCCTCTTCGATCAAATCCGATTGGGCGCCGATCATGGAGTTCACCGCAGTGGACATCTTTCAACACTCACCTTTCGGCGACATCTTGAGTTCGCTAAAGTATCTCTCGTTATCAGGAGAGCCCTGGCCAGATTGTGGTCAAGACGGTTGGGATGCGGACGACGAAGAAATTCAAAGCCCACCCACCACCCACTTGGTAGCCGCTGTCGACGATCTAACCGACATGCTAGACTACAACTCCGAAGACATCGACGGTATGGACGAAGATGCGGAGACGACCAAGAACCAGCGCCTACTGGGCACTGGAAAGCCACCTCATCATATGACATATACATGGTGGATATCCCAAAGGATGGGAATGGCGAAGAAACAGCGGAGGATGACCCCTCCAAGAAGCAGCCCAAGCGCCGGCGTGAGCGGCGCCGCTCTAAATCCCTCCACAGCAAGAATGAAGACTCCGGCACCGGAGATAATAATACACCGGACAATGCCGAAGATAACCCACTCCAGCAAGATGCAGCGCAGGAGGACGGAGACGCCAGCCCTCATGAGAGAGCGGCAGAAGAAGAGGTAGAGGATTATATGCCTCCCTGCGGAGATGAGGCAAGCCTCGACGACGATGAATTCATCGTGCCTGAGGATCCCGTCGAACAAGAGCGTTTTAAACGCAGGCTTATGGCCACGGCGAACAGCCTCAAGAAAAAGCAGCAACAGCTTAGAGCTGATCAAGATCTGCTAGCCGACAGATGGACTAAAGTCCTCGCGGCCGAAGAGCATGAGCTCGAACGCCCCTCCAAAAGCTACCCTAAACGCAAGTTACTCCCCTGATTAGAGGAGGAAGCGTATGAACCCGCATCACCAGGAGACAATACGGCTGACCGACCACCCCATGGCCGCGACAGAGAGGCCTCTAGGCCCTTCACTAGACCCGTACCCCGGCATCGCTCGAAAAGCAAAAGGCCACAGGGGAATGCTCCGGATTTGCGAGATATATTGGAGGATAAGGCAAGACAATCAAGATCAATCTATGGATTGCGTGGGGGCCCCACGGTACGTGACGACAGCCGTCAAGCCGGACACAGTAAGTCCGGCCGGGTCGAACAAAATAGGCAAAGTTCTTCTGAGCTCCGTCGTGATATCGCCCAGTACAGAGGCGCCGCACACCCACTATGCTTCACAGATGAAGTAATGGATCATCAAATCCCCGAAGGGTTTAAACCCGTGAATATCGAATCTTACGATGGCACAACAGACCCCGCGGTTTGGATTGAAGACTATCTTCTTCACATCCACATGGCCCGCGGTGACAATCTTCACGCCATCAAATATATCCCCCTCAAGCTTAAAGGACCAGCCCGGCATTGGCTTAACATCTTGCCAGCAGAGTCAATTGGGAGTTGGGAAGACTTGGAAGCCGCATTCCTCGATAACTTCCAACGCACGTATGTGCGACCACCAAACGCTGATGACCTAAGCCACATAATTCAGCAGCCAGACGAATCGGCCAGACAATTCTGGACACGGTTCTTAACCAAGAAAAACCAAATCGTCGACTATCCGGATGCGGAGGCCCTCGCGGCCTTCAAGCATAACATCCGCGACGAGTGGCTTGACCGGCACCTGGGACAGGAAAAGCCGAAATCCATGGCAGTCCTCACATCACTGATGACCCGCTTCTGCGCGGGTGAGGATAGCTGGCTAGCACGCAGCAACAACCTCAGCAAACATTCTAGCAGTCCGGATTTCAAGGACCGAAATGGCAGGTCGCGTCATAACAAAAACAAGCGCCGCATCAACGGCGACAATAGTGAGGATACGGCAGTCAATGCCGGATTCAGAGGCTCTAAACCCGGTCAGCGGAAAAAGCCATTCAAAAGAACTGCTCCGGGTCCATCCAATTTGGACCGCATACTCGAATGCTTGTGCCAGATACACGGCACCCCCGCAAAGCCAGCTAACCACACCAATAGGGACTATTGGGTATTCAAGCAGGCGGGAAACTTAATTGCCGAAAACAATGACAAGGGGCTGCATAGTGACGACGAGGAAGAGACCCGACCGCCGAACAATAGAGGACAGAAGGGTTTCCCCCCACAGGTGCGGACGGTGAACATGATATACGCAACGCACATACCTAAAAGGGAGCGGAAGCGTGCACTCAGGGATGTATACGCGATGGAGCCAGTCGCCCCGAAGTTCAATCCATGGTCCTCCTGCCCGATCACTTTTGACCGAAGGGACCACCCCACCAGCATCTGCCACGGCGGATTCGCCGCATTGGTCTTAGACCCAATCGTCGATGGATTTCACCTCACCAGAGTCCTGATGGACGGCGGCAGTAGCCTGAACCTGCTCTATCAGGATACAATGCGCAAAATGGGCATAGACCCCTCAAGGATTAAACCTACCAAGACGACCTTTAAAGGCGTCATACCAGGTGTAGAAGCCAATTGTACAGGCTCAGTTACACTAGAAGTGGTCTTCGGATCCCCGGATAACTTCCGAAGCGAGGAGTTAATCTTCGACATAGTCCCGTTCCGCAACGGCTATCATGCCTTGCTCGGACGTACCGCGTTTGCAAAATTCAACGCGGTGCCGCACTACGCATACCTCAATCTCAAGATGCCAGGCCCTCGAGGAGTCATCACGGTCAACGGAAACACTGAACGTTCTCTCCGAATGGAGGAACACACAGCGGCTCTCGCGGCAGAAGTACAATGCAGCCTCTTAAGGCAGTTCTCGAGTCCGGCCATTAAGCGGCCAGACATAGCTAAGCGCGCCCGTAGTAACCTACAACAAGACCACCTGGCATGTTCCGAGCACGCGTAGCAGTGCGGCCCCATCCCCAGCCCCTACAAAACGTCAAAGCAGGTCCTTCGCGTACACCATTACGCTCTGAAGATACCATGGGCATGGGGAGAGGGGCACGACCACGATAAGCCCAGACTGCGGCTCAACCACACCAGGGGCTCTCAAGTGTGTCGTTCTTTTTTATTTTTACCTTCTATTTTTTACCCACAGGACTCCGTTCGTCAGAGGCCCTGTCCGGCAGCAGACCTGCCGAACTCACGATGCAACAGCCAGGGAAGGATAAAGGCTACAACGAATATACAGGTGGTCTCCATTACGAGAATTTTTATACACCAATCCGCAGCCTACCCCTGGAGGGGGACATGTTTAACAGTCCCATCCCTTGCTTATCGCACTATTTGTATCGTTCTGCATTCATAGCAGCACTTATTGAATAAAACAATGCAACACCTTTTTGCTTATCATTGCATTTCGTTTTCATGCATATGTTCATTTACGACATGTTGCATCCGTACACTTTGGTACGGTTAAAACACACCAGGGGCTTATGTTCCCCGCATCATGGTGTGATAAGTCCGAACACTTTCACAAGTGCGGCACCCCGAACTTATAGCATTATATGCATCGGCTCCGAATCATGTCTTGGGTCAATAGTTGGGTTTACCCGGCTCCCATGTTTTGGTACCTTACGTTCCGTTATATCGGCTAAGGTAGCACTGGGAGAACCATTGCGATTGCGCCCCAGTTGAGCTGGGTTAACGCCTCAGTGGAGAAAGCTAAAACTGACCGTCATGATGAGGCAAGAGCCGGCCGCTGTTCGAGAGGTTTTTGCGAGTCCTTAAAGACTTATGCCGCTTAGAGCGAGGAGCCGGATCTTGTCCGGCTCAGGCATGGATAGTGCCCCAAATTCGGCCTTCTGAAGACTAGGGGCTTCGCCGAAATTTAAATTTATAGAATTCTATGGCTAAGTGAGAGTGTTCAAGCATTATAAGTCCGGTTGCCTTGTTCGCTGTGTTGAGCGCCTCCCTAGATGGACCCAAAAATGGGAACAAGAGTGCTCAAGTTTATCCCGAACACCCCAGCACTCGTGGCATGGGGGCTGAAGCCGACGACTTGCCATCTCTCAGATTTGATAAACAGCCGCACAGAAGGTAATATTTTAAATTAACAAGCGTTGCGTAGCACATATGAACTAAGTTTTCAGCGCACAGGATAACAAAATGCGGGTCTACTCAAAAATTACATCTTTGGAGTACTCCCCCGCAATAGTGCGGGCGCCCTTTAGCACACTCTTATAATACATCTCGGGCGTGCGATGCTCCTTGCCCTCTAGTGGTGGGTCCGTCACAAGCTTCTGGGCATCCATCTTGCCCCAGTGCACCTTTGCGCGGGCAAGGGCCCGACGGGCACCCTCAATACAGTCGGAGTGCTTGATGACTTCCACCCACGGCCACGCATCCACCAGCCGCCGCACCAGGCCGAAGTAGCTCCCAGGCATGGCCTCCTTGGGCCTTCATGGCCTGTTCGGCCGCCTTGTGGAGCTCGACCAGCTGCTTTAGCTGGTCGCTAAGGGGCACCGGATTTCCGGCCTCAGCATACTGAGACCAGAAGACCTTCTCCGTCGAGCTCCCCTCCTTGGCCCGGTAGAATGCTACGAGGAAGATCTGCGAACGCTCCTGGAGAGCTCCGAATTTGGGTAAGCAACAGGTAATTAACACTCACATGCTTACTTTGCATGAAAAATGCCTTACCCGCTGCTATTTTCTTCACTGCCTCAATCTCCTGGACGGCCTTGTAGGCTTCGGCCTTAGCGGCTTTGGCACTCTCAAGAGCCGTTGCAAGCTCAGACTCTCGAGTCTTCCAGTCACGCTCCAGGCTCTCATGTTTTTTCATGAGATCCTGGAGCTCTTGATGTACCTCCGCCACCCGCACCTCCTGCTTCTCTCGCTCGGTGCGCTCCGCGGCCGCATTGCGTTCGGCCGCGGCCACCGCCTCTTTCAGGGTCGCCACCTTGTTAGTGGCAACTGCAATACCCACGTTATCCTTGTCATTCTTTTTGCAACCAAAATCCTTTTCTGTAAGGTACAATTTTAATAAGGTATTACTCACCTTCCTTGTCCTCGAGTTGCTTCTTGGCACGGCCGAGCTCGTTCTCGGACCGCTCGAGGTTCTCCTTCAAAGTATTGACCTCCGCAGTCAGTGCGGCAAAGGTCAGCAGCGCAGCCTGCAATCCCATATTGACATATTTATTATGACTCCTGCGTATATCTTTTTAGATCCTCAGTCCGGCTTTTTCTTTCCGAACATCGAACCGAGCATCAGGGGCTACTGTCTATGCGGTACCATTTTATACATATTGAAATTCTTACCTCAAAGCCTGTTAGAAGGCTGCTGCAGGCTTCGGTCAGCCCGCTCTTGGCGAGCTGCACCTTCTGAATCACCGCACTCATAACAGTGCGGTGTTCCTCTTCGATGGAGGCGCCATCGAGCGCCTCCAGCAAGCTATCCGGTGCCTCCGGTTGGACGGAGGCTGCCGGCGTCACGGTCTTGCCCTTCTTGCGAAGGGGTCGCCCGCCGGACTCCGGAGCCACTGTGGGTTCCGGGGCCGAGTCCGGTGCAAAGTCCGGGAGGTTGTCCTGCGACACCTCCGGGGCCCTCTCCTCCTGGTGGGTCCCTTCCTGGGATCCCACCTCGGCATCGTCCGTGTCACGGGGGGTGGAGGCAGTCGGAAGAGAATCCATGTCCGACGCACCTAAGGACCTGCTCGATGAAGCGGGAAGATCATCCTTAGGCGGACTGCAGGGTTGTATACGGCATTAGAAAGACATTATGTGGCGAGAAATATAAACCTTGAAGTTATTCGGGAGTCCGAATACTTACGATCTCACCAGGGGCTTGGCCCTTGGAGGCCAGTCCTCGTCGACGTCACTGGCGTTGGCGGAGCAGTCCGGGGGAAGAGTTTTTCCCTTCTTGGACCCTTCGGCCTCCCTTGTTGGAGAGGCCTTCCTTTTCTTCCCTCCCCCGCTGGGGGAGAGGCTTTCTTCTCCTCCTCACCTTGGTGGGAGGAGTCGGCCTCGGATTCATCATCCGATAGCACCTGAAAAGGGGAACTCTTCCGAGCCCCCGTGGCCTTCTTCTTGGCCTTCTTCTCTGGCACCACGTGGGGTGCCGGAGCCAGCAGCCCCGTTAGGCGGGCGTCCGCTGGGTCCTCTGGCAATGGGGCCGGACAGATAGTCCATTCGGCCTTCGCCAGCCAGTCCTGTCAAAGGTAAAGGGAGTTTAGATCCCGCATAGAGTCAAACTATGGAAAACAAGTGGCAAAATCACTTACCTCGTCAGCTGGACGCTGCGAGCGGAATCCGCGATCTTCGGTAGCGGATGCGGGAGCCTCGGCGCCCTTGAACAGCACCTTCCAGACATCTTCGTACGTAGTGTCGAAGAGCCCGCTCAGAGTCTGGTGCTGCGCCAGATCGAACTCCCACATGTTGAAGCCCCGTCGTTAGCACGGGAGAATCCGGTGGATGAGCATGACCTGGACTACGTTGACAAGCTTGAGCTTCTTGTCCACCAGCTTCTAGATACAGGCTTGGAGTCCGGTCAGCTCCTCCGAATCCCCCCAGATCCGGCCACTCTCTTTCCAGGAGGTGAGCCGTGTAGGGATGCCGGATCTAAATTCGAGGGCTGCTGCCCAATCTGGGTCACGCGGCTCGGTGATGTAGAACCACCCCGATTGCCACCCCTTAATGGTTTCCACGAAAGTGCCCTCCAGCCACGTAACATGGGACATCCTGCCCACCATGGCGCCTCCACACTCCGCTTGGCTGCCCTTCACAACCTTCGGCTTGACACTGAAGGTCTTGAGCCACAAGCCGAAGTGGGGCTGGATGCAGAGGAAGGCCTCGCACACGACGATAAACGCCGAGATGTTGAGGATAAAATTCGGGGCCAGATCATGGAAATCTAGGCCGTAGTAGAACATGAGCCCCCGGACAAAGGGATGAAGTGGGAAGCCCAGTCCATGGAGGAAATGGGGAAGGAATACTACCCTCTCATGGGGCCTGGGGGTGGGGATGAGCTCTCCCTCGTCGGGGAGCCGGTGCACGATGTCGCTGGACAAGTATCCGGTGCTGCGCAGCTTCTGGATATGCCCCTCCGTGACGAAGGAGGCCATCCACTTGCCTCCTGCTCCGAACATATTTGGATAAGGTTGAGGTTAGATGTGCGGACCTGGGCGCTGGAGCTCGAGTTCACGGAGATGGATAAGCCAAGGAGGAAGAAGGCGCAGGTAAAAGGATTGGATCTTTATCCCCTTATGGGCGGACGGAAACATGCGTCCCCACCGGCCTGATAAAACTCGCTTATCTCCCAAGTGCCGCAATCAATGGCGCGGTTGGGTTACCCACGTCCGTATTGATGGGAATCCCGGAATAAGGGGAACATGATCTTTGCTTCGACAAGACGTGCCAAGGAAACCGCCTCGCTAAACGCGCTGAGATGGAACAATAAAAACAATTTGAAGGCTTGGTAGTGGTGTGACGTTACACCACAAAATACGTCAGCAGATTGAACTTGTGTAATATTATTCTCTCTACGGGGGTACGTGGAATTTATTTTTGCAGAGCCGGACACTATCCTGGTGTTCACAATCTTCTATAAATTATTCGGAGGAAGAACTCGCCTTGCAATGCCGAAGACAACATGCGCGCCGGACTCGTCGTCATTGAAGCCTGGTTCAGGGGCTACTGAGGGAGTTCCGAACTAGGGGGTGTCCGGATAGCCGAACTATCATGATCGGCCGGACTCCAAGACTATGAAGATACAAGATTGAAGACTTCGTCCCGTGTCCGGATGGGACTTTCCTTGGCGTGGAAGGCAAGCTTGGCGATATGGATATGTAGATCTCCTACCATTGTAACCGACTCTGTGTAACCCTAGCCCTCTCCGGTGTCTATATAAACCGGATGGATTTAGTCCATAGGACGAACAACAATCATACCATAGGCTAGCTTCTAGGGTTTAGCCTCCTTGATCTCGTGGTAGATCCACTCTTGTAACACACATCATCAATATTAATCAAGCAGGACGTAGGGTTTTACCTCCATCAAGAGGGCCCGAACCTGGGTAAAACATCGTGTCCCTTGTCTCCTGTTACCATCCGCCTAGACGCACAGTTCGGGACCCCCTACCCGAGATCCGCCGGTTTTCACATCGACAGTTAGGTTTACCTTAATACTTCTTTTGTAGTTGCGGATGCTTGCAATAGGGGTTAATCATAAGTGGGATGCTTGTCCAAGGAAGGTCAGTACCCAAGCACCGGTCCACCCACATATCAAATTATCAAAGTAACGAACGCGAACCATATGAGCGTGATGAAAACTAGCTTGACGATAATTCCCATGTGTCCTCGGGAGCGTTTTCCTTCATATAGGAATTTGTCCAGGCTTGTCCTTTGCCACAAAAAGGATTGGGCCACCTTGCTGCACCTTATTTACTTTTGTTACTTGTTACCCGTTACAAATTACCTTATCACAAAACTATTTGTTACCGATAATTTCAGTGCTTGCAGAGAATACCTTACTGAAAACCTCTTGTCATTTCCTTCTACTCCTCGTTGGGTTCGACACTCTTACAAATCGAAAGGACTATGATAGATCCCCTACACTTGTGGGTCATCAAGACTCTTTTCTGGCGCTGTTGCCGGGGAGTGATGCACCTTTGGTAAGTGGAACTTGGTAAGGAAAAATTTATATAGTGTGCTGAAATTTACTGTCACTTGTTACTATGGAAAGTAATCCTTTGAGGGGCTTGTTCGGGGTATCTTTGCCCCGACCAGTAGAGCAAAGAGTTGCTCCTCAACCTACTGAACCTACTAAAAATGTTTACTTTGAAATTCCTTCGGGTATGGTAGAGAAACTGCTAGCTAATCCTTTTACAGGAGATGGAACATTGCATCCCGATTTGCACCTAATCTATGTGGATGAAGTTTGTGGATTATTTAAGCTTGCAGGTATGCCCGAGGATGTTATCAAGAAGAAGGCTTCCCTTTATATTTGAACGGAGAGGAGGCTATGTGATGATATGGGATCATGGAACTACAACCGATTGAAATTGGAATTTCATCAGAAGTTTTATCCTATGCATCTTGTTCATCGTGATCGTAATTATATATATAATTTTTGGCCTCGCGAAGGAGAAAGCATCGCTCAAGCTTGGGGTAGGCCTAAGTCAATGTTATATTCTACCCCAATCATGAGCTCTCAAGATAAACTATTATTCAAAACTTTTATGCTCGGCTTTCTCTCAATAATCGCTCCATGCTTGATACTTCTTGTATTGGATCTTCTATGATGAAGACTATTGAATTGATATGGGATTTATTGGAAAGAATTAAATGCAACTCTGAAGATTGGGATCTCGATGAAGGTAAGGAGTCACGTATAACACCTAAGTTTGATTGTGTTAAATCTTTTATGGATACCGATGCTTTTCATGAATTTAGCACTAAATATGGACTTGACTCTGAGATAGTAGCTTCTTTTTGTGAATCATTTGATACTCATGTTGACCTCCCTAAGGAGAAGTGGTTTAAATATAAAGAAACATCGCTATTTGAAGGATAATGTTATGTGATTATCGCCTGAGCAACTCATTGCTATGCAAACTGAGATTAAAAAGCTCAGTGATGAATTTGACGCCTAAAAGGCAGAATGGCTGGGAGCCAATGTCAGATTCGTCAAAATGGCAAAGAAATTCACTTCAAGTGATGAAGTTCCTCCGGCTGAAGCATCTGAAGCAGCCGACTGAACAAAATGCATGCATCGCTGATGAAAATCAGGCTGCTAATGAAACTGCAAGTACCAGGGCTACTGAAGAAATTCCAGCCTCTGAAGAAACTGCTAGGGCAACCACTAGTGTTGCGCCCGAAGAACAAGACAGGCCAGCTGAAGCATCTGCTGCTGCGCCTAATGAAATTGCCCAAGACAGGCCAACTGCATCAGTTGTGCCTAAAGAAATTGATCCAATTCCCTCTGCTCCGCCTGCAACCACACCAAGCTCAGTGATACGTCTCCGTCGTATCTATAATTTTTGATTATTCCATGCCAATATTCTACAACTTTCATATAGTTTTGGCTACTTTTTATACTATTTATTGGGACTAACATATTGATCCAGTGCCCAGTGCCAGTTCCTGTTTGTTGCATGTTTTATGTTTCGCAGAAAACCAATATCAAACAGAATCCAAACGGGATAAAAACGGACGGAGAATTATTTTGGAATATTTGGGATTTTCTGGAGGAAGAATCAACACAAAACAGTGTCCGAGGTGGCCACGAGACAGGGGGCGCCCCCCCCCCCCCCCCCCCCGGGCATGCCTTGGACTCTCGTGGGCCACCTGTAAGGTGGTTGATGCCCTTCTTTTGTCGCAATAAAGCTAATTTTACGAGAAAAAACTGGGCGAAAGATTCACCCCAATCGGAGTTACGGATCTCCGGATATTAAAGAAACGGTGAAGCGGTAGAATCAAAGAACGCAGAAATAGAGAGATAGATCCAATCTTAAGCCATGGGAGCCAAGGACCAGAGGGGAAACCCTTATCCCATCTAGGGAGGAGGTCAAGGAAGAAGAAGAAGAAGGGGCCCTCTCTCCCCCTTGCTTCCGGTGGCGCCGGAGCGCTGCCGGGGGCCATCATCATCACCGCGATCTTCACCAACACCGTTGTCATCTTCACCAACATCTCCATCACCTTCCCCCTTCTATATCCAGCGGTCCACTCTCCCGCAACCCGCTGTACCCTCTACTTGAACATGGTGCTTTATGCTTCATATTATTTTCCAATGATGTGTTGCCATCCTATGATGTCTGAGTAGATTTTCGTTGTCCTATTGGTGATGGATGAATTGCTATGATTGGTTTGAGTTGCATGTTTTATTATTGGTGTTGTCCTATTGTGCCCTCTGTGTCGCGCAAGCGTGAGGGATCCCCGCTGTAGGGTTTGCAATATGTTTATGATTTGCTTATGGTGGGTGGCGTGAGTGACAGAAGCACAGACCCGAGTAAGTAGGTTGTTTGCGTATTGGATAAAGGGGACTTGATACTTTAATGTATGGTTGGGTTTTACCTTAATGAATCTTTAGTAGTTGTGGATGCTTGCTAGAGTTCCAATCATAAGTGCATATGATCCAAGTAGAGAAAGTATGTTAGCTTATGCCTCTCCCTCAAATAGAATTGTAATAGTGATTACCGGTCTAGTAACATAGTCAATCGCTTAGGGACAATTTCACAACTCCTACCACTACTTTTCCACACTCACTATATTTACTTTATTGCATCTTTAATTAAACAGCCCCTAGTTTATGTTTACGTGCTCTTTATTAGCTTGCAAACCTATCCTTTCACACATACAAAGTACTTCTAGTTTCATACTTGTTCTAGGTAAAGCGAACGTCAAGCGTGCGTAGAGTTGTATCGGTGGTCGATAGAACTTGAGGGAATATTTATTCTACCTTTAGCTCCTCGTTGGGTTCGACACTCTTACTCATCAAAAACTGTTATGATTCCTACACTTGTGGGTTATCACTCAGTTCTTCCTTCTACTCTGTAAGTGAAGAAAACAAAAGCTGCGGAGCGAGCTGCTATGAAGAAAAGGAAAGCATCCATTTCCTCCGAATCTTCTGCACCCAAGAAGGCTAGATTTTGACAAGCTAAATTGAGAATCATATTTATGTTGTTCTTCTCTCATGCATGCCATTGATACGTCTTCAACGTATCTACTTTTCCAAACACTTTTGCCCTTGTTTTGGACTCTAACTTCCATGATTTGAATGAAACTAACCCAGACTGACGCTGTTTTCAGCAGAACTGCCATGATGTTGTTTTATGTGTAGAAAACAAAAGTTCTCGAAATGAACTGAAAATCCACAGAGGCAAGTTTCGTAAAATATAAAAAATACCAGCAAAAGAATCAAGACCAGAGGCCCACACCCTGTACACGAGGGTGGGGGCGCGTCCACCCCCCTGGGCGCGCCCCCTGTCTTGTGGGTCCCCTGAGGCTCCGCCGACCTCAACTCCAACTCTATATATTCCATCTCGCAGAGAAAAAAATTAAAGAGAAATTTTCATCGCGTTTACGATACGGAGCCGCCGCCAAGCCCTAATCTCTCTTGGGAGGGCTGATCTAGAGTCCGTTCGGGGCTCCAGAGAGGGGGATTCATCGCCGTCGTCATCATCAACCATCCTCCATCACCAATTTCATGATGCTCACCATCGTGCGTGAGTAATTCCATCGTAGGCTTGCTGGACGGTGATGGGTTGGATGATATTTACCATGTAATCAAGTTAGTTTTGTTAGGGTTTGATCCCTAGTATCCACTATGTTCTGAGATTGATGTTGCTATGACTTTGCTATGCTTAATGCTTGTCACTAGGTCCCGAGTGCCATGATTTAAGATCTGAACCTATTATGTTTTCATCAATATATGTGTGTTCTTGATCCTATCTTGCAAGTCTATAGTCACCTATTATGTGTTATGATCCGACAACCCCGAAGTGAAAATAATCGGGATACTTCTCGGTGATGACCATAGTTTGAGGAGTTCATGTATTCACTATGTGCTAATGCTTTGTTACGGTTCTCTATTAAAAGGAGGCCTTAATATCCCTTAGTTTCCGCTAGGACCCCGTTGCCAAGGGAGGGTAGGACAAAAGATGCCATGCAAGTTCTTTTCCATAAGCACGTATGACTAGATTCGGAATACATGCATACATTACATTGATGAGCTGGAGCTAGTTCTGTGTCACCCTATGTTATAGCTATTACATGAGGAATCGCATCCGACATAATTATCCATCACTGATCCAATGCCTACGAGCTTTTCACATCTTGTGTTTCGCTTATTTACTTTTCCGCTGCTACTGTTACAACTACTACAAAACTGCTATCTTTACTTTTGCCACTGTTACCATTACTATCATACTACTTTGCTACTGAATACTCTGCTGCAAATACTAAGTTATCCAGGTGTGGTTGAATTGACAACTCAACTGCTAATACTTAAGAATATTCTTTGGCTCCCCTTGTGTCGAATCAATAAATTTGGGTTGAATACTCTACCCTCGAAAGCTGTTGCAATCCCCTACACTTGTGGGATATCAAGACTAATTTCTGGTGCCGTTGCCAGGGAGCATAGCTCTATTCTTTGAGTCACTTGGGATTTATATCTGTTGATCACTATGAGGAACTTGAAAGACGAAAGAACCAAGATTTTTCCCTCAACTACGAGGGGATGTAAGGAACTGCCATCTAGCTCTGCACTACATTCTCCTTCCATTATTAGTAAGCTTGCGACACATAAACCTGCTACTGCTATGAATTCTGATATGTCACATGTTATTGATGATGCCACTTCTGCTATGCATGATACTTATGATGAAACTACTTCTATGCGTGATACTACTGTGCCGTTAGGTGAATTTCTTGATGAACAACTTGCTAGGGCTAGAGAGAATGAAATTATTGAAGATGCTATTATTGATGACAGTGATGATGAAAGTTCTCCCCCTGATTATGAATTACCTGTTGTTCCTGAGGGTTATGTTATGGAAGAGGAAGCTGCTAGAGCTATCTTTGCTTGTAAAGATAGATATGATCTTAAAAAGTTATTAGCTAAATGGAAGCAGCAGTCTCTTAATGCTAGAATGAAACCTGACCCTGCTTTTGCTACTTCACATATATGTATTACTGATAAGGATTATGAATTCTCTGTTGATCCTTAAATAATTACTTTGGTTGAATCTGATCCTTTTTATGGCCTTAAATCTGAAACTATTGTGGCACATCTTACCAAGTTGAATGATATAGCTACCCTATTTACTAATGATGAGAAGTATCGCTATTATTATATCCTTAAGATATTTCCGTTCTCATTAAAGGGTGATGCTAAGACTTGGTTTAATTCTCTTGATCCTGGTTGTGTGCGTAGTCCCCAGGATATGATTTATTACTTGTCTGCTAAATATTTCCCTGCACATAAGAAACAAGCTGCCTTGCGGGAAATATATAATTTTGTGCAAATCAAAGAAGAGAGTCTCCCACAAGCTTGGGGGAGGCTTCTCCGATTACTTAATGCTTTGACTGATCATCCTCTTAAGAAAAATGAAATACTTGATATATTTTATAATGGACTAACCGATGCTTCCAAGGACTACTTGGATAGTTATGTTGGTTGTGTTTTCAGGGAAAGAACAGTCGACGAAGCTGAATTACTATTGAATAATATGTTGCTAATGAAAATAATTGGACTCTTCATGAGCCAATTCCTGAGACAATCCCTGAGCCAATTGAGCCAATTCCTGAGGCAATTCCTGAACCAATTGAGCCAACTCCCGAGCCTATTCCTAAACCCACTCCTAAGAAGAGAGGTGTTCTATTTATCAGTCCTGAAGATATGCAAGAGGCAAAGTAATCAATGAAAGAAAAAGGTATAAAAGCTTAAGATGTTAAGGATTTACCACCTATGGAAGAAATACATGGTCTTAATATACTGCCTGTTGAAGAACCACGTTGTCTTGATAACCCGAGACAGGTAGTAAAGGTAAATTCTCTCTATAGATATGATAAAGTTGAAATTCCTTCTACTAAATTTCATAGCCAATGCTTAGATGAATTTGATGACTTTATGGCTAGAGAAGAAAGTTTTAATGCTTATGTTGGTAGAGAATTAAAGAATAATGCTTTCGAGATAGGACGCTTTGGGTGATTATATGGCTAGAGTTAAAGGTGGACTTAAACTCATTAGCAAATATGCTTCTATGGTTGCTACTCAAGATGAGCAAGTACTTAAAGCTCAAAATGATTTGCTTGATGAATTAAATAATAAACCTGACTTTGTTGTTAGAGTGGCTACTAGAACTGGTAGAATGACTCAGGAAACTTTGTATCCTGAAGGCCACCCTAAGAGAATCGAGCAAGATTCTCAGAGAAATAACTTAGAGGCACCTAGTTCTTCCAAAAGAAAATGAAAAACGATAGGACTTTGCATGCTTCTAGTGAACCTAATGTAGAAACACCTAAGAATCCCAATGATATTTCTATTTCTGATGCTGAAACACAATCAGGTGAAGAACATGAACCTAGTTGTCGGAGTAAATGACCACGGGTAGCCTAGCCGGCTCCCTTTGGCCCTTTGAAAAAACAATAGGCCGATCGAGCCATGGAGCACCCAAGACGCGGGGCCGCCTTCCTCCGGCCGGCTACCTCACAAGCCGACTACTGGAAGGCGGCCCGGCCCTAAAACTCTCTTGGAGGACGCCAAGATAGGGCCGACTCCAAGAAGCCGACCACGAAAGGACCGACTCCAAGAAGCCGGCCCAAGAAGGCCGACTCCAAGAGGTCGGCCCCTGGCGAGCGGCCAGGGCCGTGCCCTGAAAGTCTGCACCCCCATAATGATGATGGGATAGGGCGTGGCAACAGTAAAGCCTGCCACCCCCGAATCTCGGAGCACGCATGGCTACAGTACGCCGTACGGGGCAGCCATCACCTGTCCGGCGTGCCACTGTTGCCATGCTGGTCATGACATCCTCCACGACGGGCTGCCAGTACGGCACGCAGGCGGCGGGCCCCTTCGGTCAGAGAGACGCCCGAAGGCAGCCTTGCCTCCCCCAGCCAGCTTGGAGCACGGCCGGCTTCCTATGGCCGGCTTGCCCCCCTCCTCGGGGCACGCGCACCATTAAGGAGACAAGACGAGGTAAGGCTACAGTGAGAGCCCGCAAGGTGGCGGCACTGTAGCCATGCTTACCTTGACAAAGCCCTCGTCATTAGAGGCAAGGCAACAGTAACCAGCCCCCGACAAGACCCCCAAGCGGTGGGGCCGGCTTGTCGTCCAATGAGCCGGCAGCCGGCGGGACCCACCAGTCAGCGGGCCCCAGCGGCCGGCGGAGAAGCCGGCGGCCATACACACTGACGGCTAGGGCCCGCGCCCAGCCAGATTACCGTTGTACCCCCAGGGAGTAGCCCTATATAAACCCCCCGGGGCACCCATGCAAAGGGTTGATCTCATATAGTTTTAGACACCACCATAGGGAGAGAAGAGAGCTAGCCTTGCCCTTGTTCCTCCTCACACCGAACAGCTCAAGGAGCCTCTTGTAGCTTCTTGTCGATCTAGTGATCATGCGGAGACCCCACAGAACAGGAGTAGGAGTATTATCTCCACGGAGAGCCCCCAACCTGGGTAAGATCCACTAGCGTGCATGTCTTCGCCTCATCCCGTTTCCAGGCACCGACGATGTCTTACTGGCTCCCACAATGATAAGCCACCCATTGGCATATGTCGCACCTACCACCCGACATTTGGCGCCCACCATGGGGCCAGGTGCACCATCGTCCGGAGACCTGCTCTGGACGGGAACCCTTTATCTCCCCAGCGAGCGTAGCCAGCCCGGCACGTCCGATGGCGCTTACCTCGACGCGCTGCAAAGCATCGACGACACCTGCGCGGCGAGCTGCCTCACCGACCTTCTTGGCGAGGCTCGCATCTCCGACGAGCCCGCATCCGACGCGGGCACAGGATGCCCCAAGAGCCACCTCGCCAGCCTCCTCGACCAACTCCAAGTCTCCAGCGAGCCTACCGCGGACTTGGAGTCGGTTGGCTCCACCGACCCGATGCTTGTCGACTCCGACACGGTGTCGCTCGACGCCTTCCCCATCAACGTGATCATCTTCGACGACCCTCTTCCTCGAGCCGACAGTGGCGGCAGCACCGTCACCGAGGTGCTAGTCATCAGCCACGGCGTCACCTCTGACGAAAATGCCCACAACGCCCTGCAAGCAACGCTGCACGATCTGTCCGCTCCCATCCCAGCGGACGCTGACGTCGAGACGCTGGAGGCACGCCTCCTCGCCCTCCTTGCGGAGGGCCAGAGGATAGCCTCCATGAGACGCCTCACTGAAGCTCACCGGCGCGAAGTTGACCGAGCCGCCTTCGGTACGCCGCCTCCTAAGGGGCCAAGCCGAGCCGGCATCGTCAAGAAGCGCGGCGCGGCCATCGCCAGCATGCTGGGAGCGGACCGCCCAGTCTACGCCACGCCTCTCGAGAACCTACACGCCGCTCAGTCGATCGTGGATGAGTTGAATGGACTGGGGGCCGACGAGCTCCCCTACATGACCAGACGCATCCAGCAGTTGATCGACGCGGTCGCAGAGCGGCACGAAGCTGGCATCCGCGCTGGAAGCCCCCCTCGCTGAGAGCACGGCGCGATGTTATGTACGCCGACTGCGGGCGGCACCCGCGCAAGGCAAGAGAAGGAGCCGGCTGCTAGCCGCAGCCGGACTCGAGCCACCATCGAGCGCGACGCAGAAGGCCGCCTGTCGGTGTCAAAACCGGTGGATCTCGGGTAGGGGGTCCCGAACTGTGCGTCTAGGCGGATGGTAACAGGAGACAAGGGACACGATGTTTTACCCAGGTTCGGGCCCTCTTGATGGAGGTAAAACCCTACGTCATGCTTGATTAATATTGATGATGTGTGTTACAAGAGTAGATCTACCACGAGATCAAGGAGGCTAAACCCTAGAAGCTAGCCTATGGTATGATTGTTGTTCGTCCTTCGGACTAAAGCCATCCGGTTTATATAGACACCGGAGAGGGCTAGGGTTACACAGAGTCGGTTACAATGGTAGGAGATCTACATATCCGTATCGCCAAGCTTGCCTTCCACGCCAAGGAAAGTCCCATCCGGACACGGGACGAAGTCTTCAATCTTGTATCTTCATAGTCTTGGAGTTCGGCCAATGATAATAGTTCGGCCATCCGGACACCCCCTAGTCCAGGACTCCCTCCGTAGCCCCCGAACCAGGCTTCAATGACGACGAGTCCGGCGCGTATGTTGTCTTCGGCGTTTGCAAGGCGGGTTCTCCTTCACGCTCCATGTGTTTGCCGGATAGTGTCCGGTTGCTTCATATATGTTGTGCTCCTTGGCTTCCACGTCCAATAAAGGCCTTCTTCCACGTGTTGTACGAAGGCGAAAAGCCAGGGTATTCTTACGTTTTACCCCCCAGCTGCGCGAATAAGCTGCCTATAAGAGAGGCGAGGATCCAGATCCAAATCACACCATCCTCCTTCCGCAAGTACTCATCAAGGCGCATCTGACAAGAAATCCATTCCATCATGGATAGTCGACGCGGCTCCTCTTCTTGCGCTCCCAATCCTCAGCCAGGAGATTGGAGGAGATGCTCAGTCCCGCATAGCAAGTTAGTGACGCTTCAAGCAGAGGGATACCTTCCCCCAACCTTTATGGTTCCGGTTCGAGCCGGACTGGCCACCTACAAGGGTGGGAAGCAGGCGGAGAGCGCACCCAATCCCTCCAAAGGAGAGCGGGTATGCTTCGTCCCCTACTTAATAAGGGGACTCGGATTTCCCATACATCCGTTTCTCCGGGGGCTCCTGGAGTTCTATGGACTCCAACTTCACCACCTCACGCCTGCCTCCATTTTGCACATCGCGGACTTTATAGCTCTTTGAGAGCTGTTCTTGGGCATCGAGCCCCATTTTACACTATGGAAGAGGTTGTTTTGCCTCGTACCCCATTCTCACGAGGGGTCGATATATCAAGTGGGCGGAGCCGAAATATGGCGCATCGCTGGGACCGGATACCTATCCGGAACCCCGAAGAAGGCGTCCGAAGACTGGCCTTCGGAGTGGTTCTATATGGAAGACGCCCCGCTACCGGATCCAGTTCAGATCGGCCTCCCGGAGTTTAGCAACGCTCCTCTGAAGAAACTCCTGAGTTGGCGCCCACGGAGCCCTCAACGGGAAGATGACAGGAGCGTCCACTATCTGATGGGCCGGATACGGTTACTAGCCCATTCCGGATTAACCATGATTGGAGTCATGGCCACATGCATTATGCGAGGGGTGCAGCCGCTCCAATATAGGGGCCACCCCATGTGGGATTTCAACGGGGATAATGACGCCACCCGTCATGGCCGCACGGGGCCGGGATCGGCCGCCGATCTGGTGAAGATCATGTCCGGCTTGTACAAGGGGGAGGAGGAGGACTTCCTCTGCACGAATCCATTGAATGGATTCTCCATGAATAACCTTCGGAGCTGGGTAAGCGTACGCTTAGATATCTTATCCGTGCTTTCAAAGATAAGTGTCTTACTTAATGATTTCGATGCAGGAACTACGCTGGGATGTGGAGGGCATAGAACGCCAAACTCCACAACCCGAGGATCCAGGAAGATCCCTTGATCCGGCCTCCGAAGAGGATCCGGACATAAAGGTGGATTTGATTGATGGGGTGTTCCACCAGCTCAGCATAGACAATGCTTTAGTCGCCATTACAGCTGGCTACCTCGGTTTATGTCCGGCTTCCCAGGTGAGTACGACCGAAGTCCTGACACCGTTACTTTTTTAATGCTTATTTCTGACCACCGTGTACCAATGGTGCTTCGCAGGAGATGCCTTTACGGCAGGAAGCCGAGCCCGCGGTGACTAACCAAACGAGGTCAGTGCGGCCTAGCAGGCGGAAGAGGAGTGCGGCGCGAATCGAAACGTCGCCGCAAAGGTATGGTGCACCATTGTCTTTTAAGGGAAAGACTCCTGGGAGGTATATTAATGCTCATGATTCTTCCAGGAGAAAGAGCGCTCGCCGGACTGAGTCCGGAGAGGGTGCCAACCAAGCCTCCGCCAGCCAGGCTCCAACGCCTGGTCCGGAGGGGGAGGCGAGCGCAAGGCGCGAGCCGGATGCTCCTCCAACGGAGGATGCCAACAGGTTGTCCGCCACCAGGTCTGAGGTGGAGAGCGCCATGAATCACAGGCACCGTCAGACAGTTCTTCGTGACGCGTGTTTCTCCCAGAGGCGTTGAATGCCTTTAATGCGGGAGACGCGCACCTCCGTGCTGCTCAAGATAGTTTAACCAGAGCCATGGAGCAGTATGTAAAAGACATACGGGTGAGAAATTTTAATAGTTATATATGCCAGTAGCCCCCGAGACTTAAAATAGTTAAACTAACTGATTTAAGGATTATTTGTTATGCAGGATCTTACCGAGAAGAATACCCACCTGTCCCAGGAGCTTCAAGAATGCAAGGCCCAACTTGAGGCCGCACTAGCCGCTGTCGGGGGAGCCACGGAGACCCCCTCTGGTAATTCATATTTTGAAAAGAAGTAGTTTATGAAGTGCGGCGTGTGTGTATAGTCTGACAATAATATTGCAGAGGGTGCCGGACTAGATCCGGACAAGCAACATCTGCTGCGGCAGTTGAAGGCCGGCGAGAAGGTGCTTATGAGGGTGCAGCAGGAGAGGAACAAACTCCAAGATGCCAACACCCAGCTGGGCGAAGAACTAAAAGATGTTCGGGTCCAGCTATCTAACTCTGTAAAGGAGAATCAGCGGCTTGGTCGCGGCATTTATAGTAAGTTCTTGAGCAAACTCTTTTGAAAAGAAGAGTTCGGCGAGGAAGTCGATTGACGGAAATGTGTCTGTAGGCGTGCTCACGGGTCGTCTGGCGGAGGAGATGCCTGGTTCCACAGGAGACCCTCTTCCCGAGCTGCTGCAACTGCACGAACGTGTTCGGCAGGCGATGAGCGGCGTCGTTCAGGCCTTATGGCCTCCCGTCTCCCTACCCGAGGGTCTTGGAGGGCTTGCTGAGAAGCTTCAGGGAGTACGGCGGCGTCTCTATCTGTGGAAGATATCGGCATGCCGTCAAGGCGCCAGGGAGGCCTGGGCCATGGTAAAGACGCGGTACCCGAAGGCTGACCCAAACCACATGGCCGAGGTCAGACCTGTGGGGCCTGATGGGAAGGAGATCCCTGTGAGCCTGATGTATGGCCAAGTAGAGTTGGCCGCAAAGTATTCCCAACAGGACTGTAAATTAGACAGCCTGTTAGATGGGATTGAAGAGGAGTACAATCAGTCAGTTTGACGATGTAATTTTAAAATGACATGTAAAATGCCTTCTAGCCGGATTGTAGATCGTTTGTCTTTGCGGACCTTTTCGCTTCAACCTCGGGACCCAACAGTCTGGAGTGTGTCCGAATACCCTTACGGTTATAAAAGAACCGGGGTATGCATGGAGACAAGGCGTAGGGGTCATAATTGCTTTATCAGACAAGTGCCCAACTATCTATGTTATATTACATGGTTAGTAAGAAACATCTTCCAGGGAGAATAGTTCCGTTAAGGGTTCCTTTCCCTGGGAGGCATGCCCTAAAGTGCATGTCCGGACTGCGAAAATAGCAAAAAAAGCATCTGGGGGCAGATAAATAGGTAAGTAATAAATCATCTTTCAGGTCACCGACCGAATATTCCCTTAAGAACGCTAGCCTTCGGCTTCACCCAGTCCGAGGTACACATCCGGCTGACCCGGCAGTAACAATCGCAGAGGTGCTCCCTTTACCTCCTAGTCGAACAATCGGGAACGTAGGGGTAAGCACAGGAGCCAGGCAACCCGGCTTGGCCAAAACTTAAGTCATATCGATGCATATAATGGTGATCAAAAGGCACATGCGGAAGTGTGACACATGTGTTGGGCATGAAGCCCATATAAATAAGCTTCTGTTAAAGAAGCCCCCAGGTATAACGAGTGCGAGTAGCACATCAAGTGAGTGCGAACAAAGCGCAGATCATCCCTAAAGAGGCTTGTACTGAAAGGGGGGGGAAGGGGGGAAAACAAAGACAGCGAAAAAATATGAAAGGTGGATGGAGGAAGGAGACGAACCCTGAGTCCAGCGCTAGGCGTAAAATCTTTGGAGACGGGCTGCGTTCCATGGGTTTGGCTCGAGTCGGTTGTCAGATGCGTTTCATAGACGGTATGCACCGCCGGTAAGGACTTGGTCGATGATGAAGGGACCTTCCCATTTGGGCTTAAGTTTGTCCTTTTTCTTGTCCGGCAGGCGTAGAACTAGCTCGCCAACATTGTAAGTTTTGGCCCGTACTTCCCTGCTTTGATATCTTCGAGCCTGATGTTGATAGAATGCGGAACGGGATTTTGCCATGTCGCGCTCCTCCTCTAAAGCGTACAAACTGTCCTGCCGATCCAACTCGGCTTCTCTTTCCTTGTACATGCGCATGCGAGGTGAGTCATGAATTATATCGCAGGGCAAAACTGCCTCAGCACCGTATACCATAAAAATGGTGTGAATCCGGTTGTGCGGTTTGGCGTGGTCCACAGCCCCCAGAGTACGGAGTCGAGCTCCTCTCCCCAGTGCGTGTTAGATTCCATGAGGGACCGCACTAATCTGGGTTTGATGCCGCTCATGATTAGACCATTTGCTCGTTCCACTTGACCATTAGTTTGAGGGTGGTAGACTGAAGCGTAGTCGAGCTTGATGCCCATGTTTTTGCACTAGAGTTTAACCTCGTCGGCCGTGAAATTCGTGCCGTTATCAGTGATGATGCTGTGGGGGACGCCAAAACAGTGTACTACCCCGGATATGAAGTCTATCACAGGTCCAGATTCTGCCGTTTTAACCGGCTTGGCCTCTATCCATTTGGTGAATTTGTCCACCATGACCAATAAGTATTTGTCCTTGTGGGTTCCCCCTTTAAGGGGTCCAACCATGTCAAGCCCCCAGACCGCGAACGGCCAAGTGATGGGTATGGTTTTGAGGGAGGTGGGTGGCATGTGGCTCTGATTAGCAAAGAGCTGGCAACCGACGCATCGTTGGACTAAGTCCTGAGCATCTGCCCAGGCTGTCGGCCAATAAAATCCTGTACAGAAGGCCTTGCCTACAAGGGCCCGGGCAGCGGTGTGGTGCCCGCCGAGTCCGGCGTGAATTTCAGCCAGGAGATTTCGCCCTTCCTCTTCAAAGATACACCTTTGAAGGACTCCGGTTGTGCTTTTCTTATGAAGTTCTCCCTCATGGACCATGTAGGCTTTAGATCGCCGAACTATGCAGCGGGCCTCATTTTGGTCTTCGGGGAGTTCCTGCCTGATTAAGTAGGCTAGGAATGGTTCCGCCCACGGGGCAATTACTGCCATTATCTCGTGGGTTGAAGGTGTTATTTCATTGGTGGAGTCACCGATTGTGTTAGAATGTTCTGTGTTGGGTGGTGCAGTTGGTTCCGGGTTGTCGTTCTCGGACTCCTCTTCCCATAATACGGATGGCTTAAAGAGCCGCTCCAGGAAGATGTTTGGAGGGACGGCATCGCATTTTGCGCCGATGCGTGCCAACACGTCTGCTGCTTGGTTATTATCCCGGACTGCATGGTGGAATTCGAGTCCCTCGAACCGGGCTGACATTTTTAGCACAGCATTACGGTAGGCTGCCATTTTTGGATCCTTGGCGTCAAAGTCTCCATTTATTTGGGATATTGCGAGGTTTGAATCCCCGCGCACCTCTAGGCGTTGAATACCCATGGAGATTGCCATCCGGAGGCCATGTAGAAGGGCCTCGTATTCGGCCGCATTGTTGGAGTCCATGTACATTATTTGAAGTACGTATTGGACTGTGTCTCCGGTTGGGGACGTCAAGACGACGCCAGCCCCCGAGCCAGCCAACATTTTGGAGCCGTCGAAATGCATGATCCAATTGGAGTATGCGCCGTACACTTTAGGGAGTTCGGCTTCGGTCCATTCGGCGATGAAGTCAGCCAAAACTTGCGACTTTATAGCTCGCCGTGGTTTGTAGGTTATGTCAAATGGTAAGAGCTCAATGGCCCATTTTGCAATCCTGCCCATCGCGTCGCGATTATTTATAATATCGTTGAGAGGCACTTCGGAGGCCACCGTTATGGAACACTCTTGAAAGTAGTGCCGCAGCTTCCGGGATGCCATGAACACCGCATACGCTATCTTTTGATAATGTGGGTACCTAGACTTGCATGGAGTTAAGACGGTGGATACGTAGTACACTGGTTTTTGAAGAGGGAACTTGTGCCCTTCTGTTTCTCGTTCGACGACGAGTGCGGCGCTGACAACTTGATGTGTTGCCGCGATGTATAATAACATAGGTTCGCCCAGGTTGGGCGCGGCCAGGACCGGATTTGTTGCCAATATGGTCTTGATTTCTTCGAGTCCGGTCGTGGCAGCATCTGTCCATTCAAAGTGTTCGATGCGTCGGAGGAGGCGATAGAGGGGCAGCGCCTTTTCTCCCAATCGGGAGATGAAGCGGCTTAGAGCCGCCACGCATCCAGTTAGTTTTTGTATTTGCTTGAGGTTTTTTGGGATATCCAATTGCGACAGAGCCTGGATCTTGGCTGGGTTTGCTTCAATTCCTCTGCCGAATACAATGAAGCCCAAGAGCTTTCCGGCTGGTACGCCGAAAACACATTTTTCCGGGTTGAGCTTAATGTCGTATGCTCGAAGGTTGTCGAATGTAAGCCTCAAATCGTCTACTAGAGTTTCGATGTGTTTGGTCTTACCGACCACATTGTCTACGTATGCCTCCACTGTTTTGCCTATCTGGCTAGCCAGACATGTCTGAATCATGCGCTGATATGTTGCGCCGGCGTTTTTGAGTCCGAAGGGCATTGTGTTGAAGCAGAATGGTCCGTATGGAGTAATGAATGCCGTTGTGGCCTGGTCTTTTTCCGCCATCTTGATTTGATGGTATCCGGAGTATGCATTGAAGAAGCACAATGAATCGTGCCCTGCGGTAGCATCGATGATTTGGTCGATGCGAGGGAGAGGGAAAGGGTCCTTTGGACAGGCCTTGTTAAGGTCTTTGAAATCGACACAAAGGCGCCAGGATTTGTCCTTTTTTGGTACCATTACCAGGTTGGCTAGCCAGTCCGGATGTTTTATATCTCTGATGAATCTGGCTTCTAAGAGTTTGGCTAGCTCCTCTCCCATTGCATGTCTTTTGGGTTCGGAAAACCGCCGAAGAGCCTGTTTGACTGGCTTGAATCCTTTTAGGATATTTAGGTTGTGCTTTGCCAGCCTGCGTGGGATTCCTGGCATGTCTGAAGGGTGCCAGGCGAAAATGTCCCAATTTTCCCGAAGGAATTCTCGTAGTGCGGCTTCTACATCAGGATTTAATTGTGCCCCAATGGAGGCCGTCTTTGTGGGGTCCGTTGGATGGACCTGGAATTTGACTATTTCGTCTGCTGGTTTAAAAGAGGTGGACTTAGACCTCTTATCGAGTATCACATCGTCTCTGTCCACCGTGGAGCGCAGCGCAGTGAGTTCCTCTGCCGCTAGGGTTCGGATAATGCCTCTAGGGCCAGTGTGGTTGTCTTATTTTTAGCGCGGAGTGCTATATCTGGATCACTGACAAGAGTGATTATTCCATTGGGCCCGGGCATTTTGAGCTTCATGTACCCGTAATGAGGTATAGCTTGGAAGATTGTGAATGCCTCTCGCCCTAACAAGGCGTGGTATCCGCTGCCGAATGGGGCCACTTGGAACGTGACCTCTTCGGACCTGTAGTTGTCCGGCGAGCCGAACACTACGTCTAGTGTGATTTTTCCTGTGCAGCGTACTTCTCGACTAGGGATTATTCCCCTGAAGGTTGTGCTGCTTCGCTCAATGCGGCTCCAGTCAATTTCCATTTTTTGAAGGGTTTCCTCGTAGATGAGGTTTAATCCGCTGCCGCCATCCATGAGTACCTTGGTAAGACGAAAGCCGTCCACTATCGGACTGAGGACCAATGCGGCTGGTGCTCGAGCTGTTCGGAATTTAGGTTCGTCGCTGGCATTGAAGGTGATAGCCGTGTCGCTCCATGGATTTGTTGTTGCTACTTGGTAGACTTCGGCAAGGCTACGGATTGTTCGTTTCCGCATGTTATTTGATGCGAAAGTCTCGAAGACTGTTAATACCATACTGGTACTGTTGGGCTGGTTGCCCGGGGCTAGAAAGCCTTCGCCACTTTTGGCCACCTGCCGTAGTATCCAACATGCTCGAAGGCTATGTGTTGGAGTGGCGCCCTCCGTACCGTGGATTTTACAGGGTCCGTTGAGCCATCCCTCCAGTACGGTTCCATGCCCTTTAGGGGGTTTTTGCTTTTTGGTTTTTAACCCAGGTGCTTGAGTATGACACACCCTTTTATTTCGGACTGGGGTTGTATTTAGGGCCGGATTGTCCCAAAACCTGATTTTGGTTTTCCAGGCGCTCTCCATCGTAGTATTTTTGTACAATGGTCGCTAGGTCGGCGAAGCGTGTAATTTCGCAATGACTTATGGCGTTCATGATTCCCTTGTCCGTGCAATTGTTGCAGAAAATTGAAATCACACTTTGTTCACGGCAGTCCTTTATCCTGTTCATAACCAGGAGGAATCTGGCCCAGTAATGATGTACTGTTTCATCGGGCTCTTGCCGTATTTGAGATAGATCGCTTATGTTTGGGTGGGCGGGTGGAATTAAGTTCGGAACCCCGCCCGATCTGAGGCTCAAAGGCCAAGAAGTTTGCGGAGTTGGAAGCTTGGTTTGTTGGATGTTTTCCGACAAATCTGGTCCGATGCCTGACTTTAGGTTCAGTATTTGATTGACGTCCATCCCTCCGCGGGAATCCGGCATGGAGGGATCGAGAATCCGGACATAGCTGGTTTTTAACATAGAAGAAGAGTCGTCGCATTGTTCCTCTACCACAACAACGTGGTGGGTAGCCTGGGGAGAGTTAATTTCTCTCAGATCGGTTTTAAGACCAATCTGATCGTAGTCTGTAGCGACTCCCAGGGCGGCGATGCGATCCAAGAGCTCGTTTACGGAGGAGAGCTCAATCGGATCTAGCTGCTCGGCGAATTCCGAGCTGACGTGAAGATCTCTTTTGATGACCTGAGAGGTCATCGTCGGGGCGGTGGCCGAACAGGCAGTCATAAGAAAACCACCTAGCCGGATAGTTTGGCCGGCGGCCAAAGCTCCCTTGACGACAGCGCCGTCTTTAAAGACGGGAAAAGGCATCCTTCCTGATCGCGACGGCACAGAGGAACTCTCAATGAAAGCACCAATGTCGGTGTCAAAACCGGGGGATCTCGGGTAGGGGGTCCCGAACTATGCGTCTAGGCGGATGGTAACAGGAGACAAGGGACACGATGTTTTACCCAGGTTCGGGCCCTCTTGATGGAGGTAAAACCCTACGTCCTGCTTGATTAATATTGATGATGTGTGTTACAAGAGTAGATCTACCACGAGATCAAGGAGGCTAAACCCTAGAAGCTAGCCTATGGTATGATTGTTGTTCGTCCTACGGACTAAAGCCATCCGGTTTATATAGACACCGGAGAGGGCTAGGGTTACACAGAGTCGGTTACAATGGTAGGAGATCTACATATCCGTATCTCCAAGCTTGCCTTCCACGCCAAGGAAAGTCCCATCCGGACACGGGACGAAGTCTTCAATCTTGTATCTTCATAGTCTTGGAGTCCGACCAATGATGATAGTTCGGCTATCCGGACACCCCCTAGTCCAGGACTCCCTCACCGCCCTCGAGCTGTGGAGTGATGAGGCGACCCGCCTCCTCCTACGCCTCATGGGGAGAGATATCCCACCCCGCCGCCTGTCACGCATCTGACTCTTAGTGGCCGACTGGGCCACCGTGAAGGAGTCGGCGAGAATGATGCCCGCCATCAAATCGACCGCCTTGTGTGATCCCTGGCTTTAGAAGAAGAAGACGATGTGGGCCCACCCTGCTTCGTCCCCCGCATCAGCGATGAGCCCTTCCCCAAAGGGTTCTTGCTCCCAAGAGACACGCCCAAGTACAATGGCTCCGTGAAGCCGGAAGATTGGTTGATTGATTACTCCACTGCAGTCTGCATAGCAAGCGGCAACAGGCCTGTTGCAGTGAAATATGTCCCCCTCATGCTCAAAGGCACGGCGTGCACCTGGCTCAACAGCCTGAAGCCTTACAGCGTCAACAGCTGGCTAGACTTCACGGAAGTCTTCATCCGCAACTTCACCAGCACATACACACGGCCTCCCAAGCCTCGCTAGCTTTCCTTGTGTGTTCAAAAGCCCAACGAATCGACACGCGACTACCTCACGCATTGGGTCGAGCTCCGCAACTCCTGCGAGGGGGTGCACGAGGTTCAAGCTATAGAATACTTCACCGCCGGGTGCAAAGAAGGCACCCTCCTCAAGCACCGACTCCTCTGCGACGAGCCGACTACCCTCGACGAGATGTTGATCATAGCAGACAAGTACGCCATGGCCGACTCCTCAATGAAGACCAAGCTCCAAGTAGACACCTCCGGAAAGGTGCTAGCTCCGGCTCCCAAGATGCCGGCTAGAGAATCCAGCCGACGCCCGTACCAGAATGACCACAAGCGCAAGGCCCCTATGTCGTCTTCCACCAGCTGGCAGGTGGCCATGGTCGAAGACGAACAACCTGAAGGGCGGCCGGCACCCAAGAAGTAGAAGGGTTGCAGGCCGGCTTGGCAGCCGGCTTTCTCCTACGAGCAAACCCTTGATGCCCCATGCAAGTTCCACAGTGGCGCGAAGCCGTCCAATCACACAACTCAGAAATGCCATTGGCTCACACGAATCTCCAAGGGCGAAGGGTTGTTGCCGCCTCCGCCTGCGGGCCAGCCGCCTCCAGCCCCTCAGCAGCCGGCCGCTCGGCCAGCGGTCGGAGCTATTCAAGACGAGTTCCCCGATGAACAATCCGCTTACGTCGTCTTTACAAGCCAGACTAAAGAACGGCGCAGCCAGCACCGACAGCAGCAAGAAGTCAACGCGGTCGCCTCCAACAACCCCGAGTTTATGCACTGGTCGGAGAAGCCTATCAGCTGGAGCCAGGCCGATCACCCAGAGGTGATGCCGTCTCCTGGTTCCTATGCATTGGTTTTGGACGCCACCATTGCGACAGAAAGGCGAGCCGCCCGTTTCTCCCGCGTGCAGATAGATGGCGGGAGCAGCATCAACATTCTGTACCGTGATACCATGGAGAAGCTCAACATCAAGCCGAAGCAGCTCATGCCAAGTCGGACTATGTTCCATGGCATCGTACCCGGCCTATCCTGCTCACCGATCGGCAAGATCAAGATGGATGTCCTCTTTGGGGGCAAGGATCGTTTCCGCTGAGAAGCAATATGGTTTGAGGTAGTAGATCTGGAGAGCCCGTACCACGCATTGCTTGGCCGACCTGCTCTGGCCAAGTTTATGGATGTACCTCACTACGCCTACCTCAAGATGAAAATGCCGAGTTCCAAGGGCATCATCACCATAGCTGGAGACTACAAGAAATCTTCTGAGTGCGCGGTAGCTAGCAGCCGGCTGGCCGAGTCCCTTGTGATTGCCGAAGAGAAGAAGATGCTGGATCGAGTCGTGGCCATGGCTGGCAAGCAGCCGTTCTGTCCCCCGACCCCAAGGAATGTGATGCTCAAGGTTCTTTCCAGCCGGCCAAAGAGACAAAGAAGATACCTCTGGACCCGGAGCACCCGGGGAGGTACGCCGTCGTGGGCACCGGCCTCGACAGCAAATAGGAAGGCAAGCTCGTCGATTTCCTCCATGAGAATCGGGACATCTTCGCATGGTCTCCCAAATACATGTCGGGTGTCCCGACGGATTTCGCCGAGCACAAGCTACATGTCCGATCTGACGCCAAGCCGGTCAAGCAGCCCTTGCGCCGCCTGTCAGAAGAGAAGAGAAGAGTAGTCGGAGAAGAAATAGCCTGGCTTCTGGCAGCTGGCTTCATTATGGAGGTGTTCTTTCCAGAGTGGCTTGCCAACCCGGTCCTGGTGTTAAATAAGAACAAGCAGTGACGCATGTGCATTGACTACACCAGCCTCAACAAAGCCTGCCCTAAAGATCCTTTTGCTCTACCAAGGATTGATCAAGTGATAGACTCCACAACCAGATGCGAGATGTTGAGTTTCTTGGATGCTTACTCGGGCTACCACCAGATAAAATTGGACCCAGCTGACCGCCTGAAGACCGCCTTCATCACCCCATTCGGAGCTTTCTGTTACCTGACTATGACATTCGGCTTGAGAAATGCCGGTGCCACTTTTCAGTGTTGCATGCAGAAATGCCTCCTCAAGCAACTCGGCAGAAATGCCCATGTCTATGTAGACGATGTTGTGGTGAAGACGGAGAAACGCGGCACCTTGCTGGAAGACCTCAAGGAGACCTTTGAAAATTTGTGCCGGTTTCAGATCAAGCTCAACCCTGAGAAATGCGTGTTCGGGGTACCAGCCGGCCAACTTCTGGGCTTCCTGGTCTCCGAACGCGGCATCGAATGCAACCCAGTGAAGATCAAGGCCATAGAGAGAATGAAGATTCCTACCAAGCTGCGAGACGTCCAAAAGTTCACCGGAAGCCTGGCATCTTTGAATCGCTTCATCAACCGACTCGGACAGAAGGCTCTCCCCCTCTACCGACTCATGAAGAAGTCTACTCACTTCGAGTGGAATGACCAGGCGGACCAAGCTTTCCAACCAGCTGTCGAAGCAACCGGCTGGTCGGCTTCCTTTCTTACTCTGCTACAATCTAAGAAAGCTCGAGTACTTATCCTCCCAGACGGCCAATTCCTTACCCGGCCATAGACTGCAGAGCAGCTGTCCGGCTGGAAAGGCGGCGACCAAGGGAGGGCGGCAAAGGAAAATAGTCAACGGATGAAAAGCAAGTAGGAATGGAAGCCAAGCACATGCATAATCATATTTACACAAAAGGCCTTCGAAAGGTCGGCATTCGACATAGTTTGAATACACCCCCGGTGGGTGGAACTGCGCAAATTTAATAAAAAGGTGTTCAAGGAGTAACGAGCAGGAAAGTAAAGACGGCGAGTCAGGCCAAGGGAGCAACGGGGGAGTCGGGCAGGTTGGTGGAGACGGCAGTGTTGGCTGGAGGAGTGGCCGGCTAGCGAGTCTCGGCTTGATCATCACCTGCGGCAGGCGGTGCGTTCACACGTGCCTCGTTGCTGGAGGCACGATCAGGCTGAGGCTGGCTAGCTGCTTCACCGTCCGGCACAATGTCTTCGCCATCATCCTCCTCCTCCTCTTCGCCCTCGTCGCTGGAGTCAATCTCCTCCGCCGAGTCTTCACCGTCTGCCGGGTTCAACCCGAACCATTCCTTCGGCTGAGCGACACCATCTTCGTTTACCTCAGGAGCAAAGGCGCTGGTGTCGGTGAAGTCGGCGATCGCCGAGGCACGCTGGATGATAGCCGGCCGCACCGCCTCCAGCTCCTCGTCAGCTTCCTGCCGCCAGGTGCGCAGATGGTCCAAGTTCAGCCCAGGATACCAAGCCCGGACGAACTCTAGCGCCCGTCGAGCGCCGGACCGAGCTGCTGAAGCCTTCCAGGCCTCGAGGCGGCCGACTGCTACCTCCAGCCAGTCGGCAGTCCGGCTGGGGTGTGGGGAATCACCTCGCCGGGCCAGAGGGCGGCCAGCACCTGCGCTTCGGCACATTGAAGACGGCGGAGCATGCGGTAGGCCGGCTGGAGGCGGGCTTGGATCGCCAGTAGCTGCTCCTCAAGCGACCAATTGGCGTCTAGTGCGATCTCAACCCCAGCCTGCCTTCGGGCCTCACTGTGAGCTTCGATGGCCTGGTTGGCGGCGACGGAGTAACCGGGGAAGTATTCTTCACAAAGAAGAAAGAAATAGAGCAAATTAGAAGATAAACCAGATTACAAGGACGAGTAAAGGAGCGAAGAAGAAGGTGCACTACCGTCAATCAAATCTTCAACCCGGCCGTAGCCCTCGCTCAGTGCCTGCCTCGCCTTGGCCCAGCTCGCCGCCTCGGTCTCATACTTGGCTTTGAGGGCAGCCTCGTTGTCCTGCGCCGTCTTTAGGGCCTCCTTGTGGTTCTCCTCCTGGTCGGCCAGCTTCTTGGCCAGGCGATCACGCTCCTGAACCAAGGCGTTGCACTCGTTTTCCTTGGAGCGAAGGGCGGTCTGGGCCACACCTAGCTGCTCCCTCGAGTCGGCATTGGCTCCTGCTGATATGGAGAAGAAGAAATTAATGAAGAAGTCGTCAGGAAAGATCCGACCCGACTGCTCAGCAGTCGGTCCGAACCTCGGGGACTACACCTAGTGGGTGCGCTGGCACGCCCCCACATGAGATAAAAAACCAAAGCACTCACTCTGGCTCTCCGTCAGATCGGCGGTCTTCTGATTCATCTCCCGGGCCTGGGAGTTGAAGGTAGCGGCGTGGAAGTTGTGATAGTCCTGCAAATAGGACGAAGGTGCGAACAAGAATAGATCATTAAATCAAAGTCTTCTGAGAAGTTCCAAGCCACCTTCTCAACAGCCGACTCGGAACTCGGGGACTACACCCAGTGGGTGTGCTGACGCGCCCCCACGGAAGAAATCAAGAGCAAAGACTCACCCGAATGGCCGACCGCGTTGTAAGAAACTCTTGGGTATACTGCTTCAGCGCGGTGGCCTCAGATTGAAGTCGGCTCCGGATATCCTGTGCTGCCACATTCAGCATGGTCGTCCCACCGCTCGGCGTCCACCCTGGCGAGCTGACGCTGGCCGTCTCCAGGTCATGGGCCAACGAGCTGGAGCCCGCGGCCCTCTGCGGGTCTGGCTCTGAAGTCGCCCTCCCTGTGCGCCGACGAGTCAGCGACAGGACCACAAGGTCCGCCCTTACAGTCAGCTCGTCTCCAGCCGGCTGCTCAGGCGGCGCCTCGGGCCGGCCGCCTTGGCCCGCCCCGGCCGACGAAGGCGGCATCGCCTCTCCCTCCGGGATGACTATGTCACCCCCCTCCCTCTCCATCGCCGGCTGGTCGCGGCCGGCTTCCTCTTGCGGGGGAACCGGGATTTCGGGGGCCACGGTGCAGAGGGGGATGAGGAGTTGTGGAGGCTGGCTACATAGGGCCTCCGCTGCCCTCTCTGCGGCCGCGGCCTCCGCCTGAGCCTTGGCCGCCGCGTCGGCCTGCGCCTCAGCCGACTCCGCCGTCGTCTCCTGAGCCGCCTCAGCGGCGGCTGCCCTCTGCTCCTCCGCCTCCCACTCCTCCCGCGCCTCCCGCGCATTCCGCTCCGTCGCCACTTGGAGCTCAGCACGTGGGTCTACGCGGCGGGAACTTGCAGATCCCCCCGCCCCTTCGACTATGGAGGCGGCTGTAGTCCGCTCAAGAGAGAGCGGAGCCCTGGTTGATAAGACAAGAAAAGGCTTAGAAGAATGCCGACTAAAGAGAAGAAAGAAAGGCGTGCGAAAATTAACACTTACGCCGAAATTGCCTGCGGCTGCTTCACCACATTGCGGAAGCGTGCCGCCTTCGCGGCCGCCTCGTCCCGCTTGGTCGCCGCCGCAGAACCCTTGGGCTTCTTTGGCCGACCGCCGAAGAGAGTCGGTGCCGCCCGGCATTTCTGCACGCCGCCCCGTGCAGCCGGCCCGCCAGAAGGGCCCGCGCCTTGATGGTCGGATGCCAGCTGGCGGCGCGGAATAGGTTTGGCCTCATCATCATCAGGCTAGTCATCAAAACCGGCGGTGAACCCGGAGCCGCCTACCTCGCCACCTCCCCCCACGGCGTCGTCGTCTAAGGTGGCCACCCCCAAGTCGGGGTCGTCCAGGTCGTCCGCCACACGGTCGGGAGCGAACTCGTGCTCCGCCCCCGCGGTCCCGGCCGACAGATGAAGGAGGGGGTTCTGATTAAAAACAAGCCGACTGGTCAGAAGCCGGCCAAAGAGAGCTCCGTAACAAGAGGAGAAGAAAAGAAGGAAGGCTTACCACAGGCGGACGGTTGGCGTGAGAATACGGCTCCTTGCCGTACCGCCACTCCTCGGTGAGCTTGCAGTTGGCGATGTAGTTCACCATGTAAGATACCTCGTCGTGCGGCATCTCCTTGGTGCTCAGTCAGCTTGGGTCGAAGTGGCCGCTCATCTGACTGATCAGATGAGGGTGGCCTTGGAGCGGGAGCACCCGGCGCTCCACGAAGGCGGCTATCAGGTCGGACCCAGTCAGGCCCTCCGACTGGATTAGCACCCGAAGCCGGGCAACGGCACCAGCCCCAGCCAGCGTTAGCGACCTGGCCCGGTAGGACCACGAGGGATGTCTCCTAGCCGGCGGGCCAGCTATGTAAGCCGGCAGATTGACGTAGTCGCCCTGCGACGCGACGTTCTTCACATGAAAGTAGGATTTCTGCCAAAGCTTCACCGACTGGATCAGCACGATGGGCGGAAATGGGTTGTCGGTTGTCGATCTCCGTATGGCGATGAAGGTGCCGCATGGAGCCGGCACGCCCGCGACGACCGTGCCGAGCTTGGACTGGAAGAACTCCCCCCAAAGTTCGATGGTGGGGAGGACGCCGAGGAAGCCTTCGCACAGAGTGACGAAGGCCGACAGCAGCACCACCGTGTTTGGAGTGAGGTGGTGCGGCTGGAGATGATAAAACTCGAGAAATGAGCGGAAGAAGCCGCTCGCAGGAAGGCCGACGCCGCGCAGGCAGTGCGAGTTGAAGATTAGTCGCTCGCCCTCCTCCTGTGCCGGCGAAATCTCCCTCTCTAGCGCGAGGCGGACCCGCACGAGGTCCCTGCCCAGCAACCACCGCGTCTTGCGGAGCAAGTCGATGTGGTCTTCACGGATGTTGGAGCCATCCCAGGAGCTCGACGTCGGAGCCATGAGGACGGGAAGGCGACGGAAAGCACGGCGACGGAGAGCGCGCGATTCGACAGCGGCAAGACTGCAGCACGCCAAGAAGAATGGCGGAAACGTGGCACGGTGGAGAGCCGCTGCGGCGACGGAGAGGAAGAAGAAGGGAATGGCGGAGCGAGGGCGAGCATGCGAGCGACTGCCGCTTCCCCTCCTCCCCCTACTTATAGCCCCACACGGCGAAGCCGAGGAGGCGAGGCATGGGGGGCGTGGGATTGACTGCGCTCACTCCCCCATGTCCCACGATTATTGCGCCTTTACGGCGAGTAGAAACCGCCGCCAGAAGACGTGCGGTCAGTTCAGGCCGCAAAAGATCCGTGCCCAGACCGAGGCGTGGAGGTGGCGGGCCCCGGTCTATAGCGGCGTCCCGTCACGCGTGTGGGCTGGCAGACCCTTCCAGCCGAAGGGTGCCACGTGGCGTGCAGGCAGCGGGCGGCTAGCCCGCAGCCTGGCCAGCAAGCCAGCTGGTTCCCGCCTTTAGATTTCGAAGAAACTTCATCGAGAAGGCATGCATAAGTGAAGTCGGCTCCTACCTGCCGGCTCTTTGGGATAGGAAGTTGGATGAGCTTCTCGTTCCCTTTTCAGCCACGAAGCCCAACCAGCTTCAGGGACTACTGTTGGAGTAAATGACCACGGGTAGCCTAGCTGGCTCCCTTTGGCCCTTTGGAAAAACAACAGGCCGATCGAGCCGTGGAGCACCCAAGACGCGGGACCGCCTTCCTCCGGCCGGCTACCTCACAAGCCGACTACCAGAAGGCGGCCCGACCCTAAAACTCTCTTGAAGGATGCCACGATAGGGCCGACTCCAAGAAGCCGGCCACTAAAGGACCGACTCCAAGAAGCCGGCCCAAGAAGGCTGACTCCAAGAGGCCGGCCCCTGGCGAGCGGCCAGGGCCGTGCCCTCAAAGTCTGCACCCCCATAACGATGATGGGACAGGGCGTGGCAACAGTAAAGCCTGCCACCCCCGAATCCCGGAGCACGCATGGCTACAGTACGCCGTACGGGGCAGCCATCACCCGTCCGGCATGGCACTATTGCCATGCTGGTCATGACATCCTCCATGATGGGCTGCCAGTACGGCGCACAGGTGGCGGGCCCCTTCGGTCAGAGAGACGCCCGAAGGCGGCCTTGCCTCCCCCAGCCGGCTTGGAGCACGGCCGGCTTCCTATGGCCAGCTTGCCCCCCTCCTCAGGGCACGCGAACCATTAAGGAGACAAGACGAGGTAAGGCTACAGTGAGAGCCCGCAAGGCGGCGGCACTGTAGCCATGCTTACCTCGACAAAGCCCTCGTCATCAGAGGCAAGGAAACAGTAACCAGCCCCCGACAAGACCCCCAAGCGGTGGGGCCGACCTGTCGTCCAATGAGCCGGCAGCCGGCGGGACCCACCAGTCGGCAGGCCCCAGCGGTCGGCGGAGAAGCCAGCGGCCATACACACTAACGGCTAGGGCCCGCGCCCAGCCGGATTACCATTGTACCCCCGGGGGTAGGCCTATATAAACCCCCCGGGGCACCCATGCAAAGGGTTGATCTCATATAGTTTTAGACACCACCATAGGGAGAGAAGAGAGCTAGCCTTGCCCTTCTTCCTCCTCACACCGAACAGCTCAAGGAGCCTCTTGTAGCTTCTTGTCGATCTAGTGATCATGCGGAGACCCCGCAGAGGAGGAATAGGGGTATTATCTCCACGGAGAGCCCCCGGCCTGGGTAAGATCCGCCGGCGTGCATGTCTTCGCCTCATCCTGTTTCCAGGCACCGGCGATGTCTTACTGGCTCCCACAATGATAAGCCACCCGTTGGCATATGTCGCACCTACCACCCGACACTAGTGATAATGTTAATGATAATGTTCATGTTGATGCTCAACCTAGCAAAAATAATGAAGTAGAGATTGAACCTGCTGTTGATCTTGATAACCCACAATCAAAGAATCAACATTATGATAAGAGAGATTTTGTTGCTAGGAAGCACGGTAGACAAAGAGAACCATGGGTTCAGAAACCCATGCCCTTTCCTCCTAAACCATCCAAGACAAAGGATGATGAGTATTTTGAGCGCTTTGTTGAAATGATTAGACCTATCTTCTTATGTATGCGCTTGACTGATATGCTTAAAGTAAATCCTTATGCTAAGTATATGAAGGATATCATTACAAATAAAATAAAGATACTGGAAGCTGAAATTTTCACCATGCTTGCTAATTACACTTTTAAGGGTGGAATACCAAAGAAACTTGGAGATTCAGGGGTACCTACTATACCATGCTCCATTAAAATGAACTATGTTAGAACTGCTTTATGTGATCTTGGATCCGGTGTTAGTGTTATGCCTCTCTCTTTATATCGTAGACTGGAATTGAATAAGTTGACACCTACTGAAATATCTTTGCAAATGGCTGATAAATCAACTGCTATACATGTCGGTACTTGTGAGGATGTGCCTGTTGTGGTTGCAAATGTCACTATCTTAACGGACTTTGTTATTCTTGATATTCCCAAGGACGATAGTATGTCGATTATCCTTGGTAGACCCTTTTTGAATACTGCAGGGGCTGTTATTGATTGCAACAAAGGCAATGTCACTTTTCATGTTAATGGTAATGAACATACGGTACACTTTCCGAGGAAACAATCTCAAGTTCATAGCATCAACTCTATTGGAAAAGTTCCAACTATCATTATTGGAGGTTTTGAATTTCCTCTGCCAACTGTCAAGAAAAAGTATGATATTCTTATTGTTGGGGATGTTCATATCCCCGTTGAGGTAACCTACTGTTATTCGAAATATCACCGGTTCCGTGTTATTCGGAATGAGTTTGTTAACAAGACTTGATCAACCTTGTTAGTGGATTCATTTTGATGATCATGAGATGGATGAAACTAGAAGGCACAACCTTCTGTACCCTCTTTTTACTTTCTGTTATTTAAATTAAATAAAGAAAAAGTAGTATTATCTGTCTATTTTCTGAATTATCCGTACAATAGAAAAATATCTCGAAAATAAAAGTGCTCCAAATGCCCTGCAAAATTAGTATGATTTTTTATGGAATATTTGAGGATTTTAGGCACTGAAAACACTGCAAGAGGGGCAAGCACCTGCCCACGAGGGTGGAGGGCGCGCCCACACCCCCTGGGTGCGCCCCCCTATCTCGTGGGCCCACGGTGGCCCCCCACCACTTATTCCTGCACCCACACACTCCATCTTCTTGCCAAAAAAATCCCCATCCAGCTCAAGCACGAGTTCTAGCTCATTTTGCTGTGATTTTTGATCTCCTTGCTCAAAGCTTCATTCACAAAACTGCTTCGGGAGATTGTTGCTTGGTATGTGACTCCTCCATTGGTCCAATTAGTTTTTGTTCTAGTGCTTTATTCATTGCAAATTTATACTGCATAGGTGACCATGTTCTTGAGCTTGCATGTTAAATTTATGAGGTCCCAAGTAATTCTAATGCATGATATAGGCTCTAGGCACTTGTAGGAGTAGTTGCTATCAATCTTGTTTAGTTTTATTTATTTTATTTTATTTTGAAGTTACTAAAAATTTCAGAAATTTTCAAAAATGTGAAGGAGATTTTTTAGGGGCTCTTCTAGCCAAGGCTCCCAGGATAAACAAGCTAAAGATAAGGAAAATGCCAAGTATAATCTTCGTCGCTTAGCGGAAGTACGGCCGTGTGAATGGCCATGCGATGATTTCTTAAGAGAAGCCGGCATTTATGAAGACTTTTATTCCTTGGTTGAAAATGTTGGCCTCACCGACTTCCTCCATGACCGGATCGATCAGTATCTCTTACTCACCAATACTTTCGTTCAAAACTTTTATTATTATCCTAGAAATTCACCGCCTTCAGTATCATTTCATTTATATGATGAATTCAGGGAAATGTCTTTACGCAATTTTTGCGCGGTGTGTAAAATACCCTTTGAGGGTAAATTAGAGGAACCACATCGTAAAGATGTGGATGGATTTGTTAACACTATCACTGTAGGGGATTTAAAGAAGGGTTCTGATGCGAGAATCTCTAGCATACACTTTCCTGTTTTACGCTACTTTGCCATATTTGCTAGTAGATGCTTAATTGGTCGTGGAAATAGTGTAAACTTCAATGTCCCTAATATTATTATTTTGTTCCATGCCTTGTTTGGTGATAATAATTTTAGTATGGGTGTCGTTATTGCTAAACGTCTAAACCTGAATCGTATAAAGGGCCCCATCTTTGGAGGTACCTATGCTGCACGTCTTGCTAAATATTTTGAGATACCTATTAGGCACCATGAGAAAGAGGAGACAATATTGCCTCCTTACATTTTAGATTACAGGAGCATGGTAGCACATGAGTTTATTGTTCATGATGATGATTAGATGCTCCTGTATAACTTGAGATTTAATAAGCAACACAATGAGACTATTATTCTGCTTGCACCTCTGTTGTTTGATTTGACTACAGATAATTATCTTGTTAGGCCGGAAGCGGTGTACGCCCATCGAGGCCAAGCATCCAATCCAGAGCCTGAGGCCGAGCCGGAACCTGCACTGGACCCTTATCTAGCATCATCCTACCAGTGAGATCCGGAGGAGACGGCCATCCAGTGGTATCCTAATTACACCCCTCAGTACACCGGGGAGAGTAGCCGCAATCCGTGGCATTAGACCAACTTAGGACAACAGCCTAAGCTTGGGGGAGTACGTATTTCTCACCGACTTTACATTCATGTTCACACACTATTTTAGTCGTCGGTGCTCATACTCTTTCATTGTATTATCCATGCTAGTTTAATTTTCTTTTTCTAGTTTTCTTCTTGTGTGTTTGATAAACCTTAAGAAAAATCAAAAAAAATTAGTTAGTTTAATTTCCATGCTTATAGTAGAAATTAAAATGAAAACACTAAAATATTTTCCGTTCTTCTTTTACTTGTTGGGAGCTTTCCCATGTAGATAGTTTTATTTTATTTTCTTTCCTTTGGGGGTCGAGAGTAGAAGACCATATTGAAAATGTTTAGTGGCTCTCATATGCATGATTGTTTATTTAGCTTAGAGCCCATATTACTTTGTCTTCTCTCTTGAGTTCAATGCTTGCAGATTCCAGCTTAGTCCCATGCACGTGCACTATTATTATTATACACATCGTTCGGTCGTGCAAGTGAAAGGCAATAATGATGATATATGATGGACTGATTGATATGAGAAAAGCTGGTATGAACTCGACCTCTCTTGTTTTTGTAAATATGGTGAGTTCATCGTTCCTGATTCAGCTTATTATGAAGTAAACATATTTGCAATGACATTTAGAGATTATAGTTGCTTGTGCCATGCTTGATTAGCTATGAGTTATAATGGTTTACCTTGTGTGCCAACATGCTATTAGAATGATTATGATGTGCTATGATGGGATGGTATCCACCTTTGAATAAATTGAGTGACTTGACTTGGCACATGTTCACACATGTAGTTGAAACAAATCAACATAGCCTTCACGATATTTATGTTCATGGTGGATTATATCCTACTCATGTTTGTATTCGGTGTGAATTAATTTTAATGCATGTTCATGACTGTTGTCGCTCTCTCAGTTGGTCGCTTCCTAGTCTTTTGCTAGCCTTCACCTGTACTAAGCGGGAATACTGCTTGTGCATCCAAACTCCTTAAACCCCAAAGTTATTCCAATAAGTCCACCATACCTTCCTATATGCGGTATTTACCTGCCATTCCAAGTAAATTTGTATGTGCCAAACTCCAAACCTTCAAATAAAATTATGTTTTGTATGCTCGAGTAGCTCATGTTTCAACTAGGGCTGCCTATATCTTCCATGCTAAGTGGGTTATCCTCAAGAGGAGTGGACTCCGCTCCTCATTCATGAGAAAGGGCCGGTAACCGGGATGCCCAGTCCCATGATCCAAAAAGATCAAAGCAAATCAATATAATTAAACAAAAAACCCCCAGGGCTATTGTTAGTTGGAGGCACTTGTTGTTTCGAGCAAGCCATGGATTGATGCTTGTTGGTGGGGGGGGGTATAAACTTTTACCATTCTGTTTGGGAACTGCCTATAATGCATGTAGTATGGAAGATACAGCCATCTCATAGTTGTTGCGTTGACAGTGAAAGTATGCCGCTCAAAATGTTATTCAATCTCTATTTTAAAATCGAGCTCTGGCACCTATACAAATCAATGCTTCCCTCTGTGAAGGGCCTATCTATTTACTTTTATGTTGAGTCATCACCCTCTTACTACAAAGCACCCGCTGGAGAGCACACTGACATTTGCATTCATTATTATTGGTTTATATTGGGTATGACTTGAGTCGATCTCTTTTACCATGAATTACAATGTTTAGTCAGTCCTTGATCTTTAAAGGTGCTCTGCATTTATGTTTTGTGGTCTCAGAAAGGGCTAGCGAGATACCATTTTGTTATATCATGTTATGATTGTTTTGAGAAAGTGTTGTCATCCGAGTTTTATTATTATGACTCGCTAGCTGATTATGCCATTGATATGAGTGATTGTGAGACCTAGGTGTTATTGTGAGTATGGTTAGTTCATAATATTTGCTGAAACCTGAATGCTGGCTTTGCATGTTTACAACAACAAGAGCAAATAGAGTTGTAAAAGTTTTTCTTTATCACTTTCAGTTTATCAACTGAATTGCTTGAGGACAAGCAATGGTTTAAGCTTGAGGGAGTTGATACGTCTCCAATGTATCTACTTTTCCAAACACTTTTGCCCTTGTTTTGGACTCTAACTTGCATGATTTGAATGAAACTAACCTGGACTGACGCTGTTTTCAGCAGAACAGCCATGATGTTGTTTTATGTGTAGAAAACAAAAGTTCTCGGAATGTCCTGAAAATCCACGGAGGCAAGTTTCGGAAAATATAAAAAATACTGGCGAAAGAATCAAGACCAGGGGGCCCACACCCTGTCCACGAGGGTGGGGGGCGCGCCCACACCCCTGGGCGTGCCCCTGTCTCGTGGGCCCCCTGAGGCTCCGCCGACCTCAACTCCAACTCTATATATTCCGTCTCACGGAGAAAAAAATTAGAGAGAAAGTTTCATTGCGTTTTATGATATGGAGCCGCTGCCAAGCCCTAATCTCTCTCGGGAGGGCTTATCTGGAGTCCGTTCGGGGCTCCGGAGAGGGGGATTCGTCGCCGTTGTCATCATCAACCATCCTCCATCACCAATTTCATGATGCTCACCGCTGTGCGTGAGTAATTCCATCATAGACTTTCTAGACGGTGATGGGTTGGATGAGATTTACCATGTAATCAAGGTAGTTTTGTTAGGGTTTGATCCCTAGTATCCACTATGTTCTGAGATTGATGTTGCTATGACTTTGCTATGCTTAATGCTTGTCACTAGGGCCCGAGTGCCATGATTTCGGATCTGAACCTATTATGTTTTCATGAATATATGTGTGTTCTTGATCCTATCTTGCAAGTCTATAGTCACCTATTATGTGTTATGATCCGACAACCCCGAAGTGAAAATAATCGGGATACTTCTCGGTGATGACCATAGTTTGAGGAGTTCATGTATTCACTATGTGCTAATGCTTTGTTCTAGTTCTCTATTAAAAGGAGGCCTTAATATCCCTTAGTTTCCGCTAGGACCCCGCTGCCACGGGAGGGTAGGACAAAAGATGTCATGCAAGTTCTTTTCCATAAGCACGTATGACTATATTTGGAATACATGCATACATTACATTGATGAACTGGAGCTAGTTCTGTGTCACCCTATGTTATAGCTATTACATGAGGAATCGCATCCGACATAATTATCCATCACTGATCCAATGCCTACGAGCTTTTCACATCTTCTGTTTCGCTTATTTACTTTTCCGTTGCTACTGTTAGAACTACTACAAAACTGCTATCTTTACTTTTGCCACTGTTACCATTACTATCATACTACTTTGCTACTAAATACTCTGCTGCAGATACTCAGTTATCCAGGTGTGGTTTAATTGACAACTCAACTGCTAATACTTAAGAATATTCTTTGGCTCCCCTTGTGTCGAATCAATAAATTTGGGTTGAATACTCTACCCTCGAAAGCTGTTGCGATCCCCTACACTTGTGGGTTATCTGCCATCAAAGGAAATTGTTCCTTTTGGTGAAGACTATGAGACTCCTGATGAATCAGTTGAAGAAAATCCTTCTGCTGCTTCCACAGAGCAGATGGATGAAGAAATTGAAGTTGATGTTATCACTTCAACTCCCCAGGTATCATCGCCAACGCCTCAGTTTTCACAGCTGAAGAGGCCGGCGTTGAAGAAATGGAAGTGGATGAGGATGTGGACATTGGGAGCACCACACCGGTGATGAACGATGATTTTTGGGACAGTCAGCACCCCAACTCTCCTCTGTTCACACCGCTACAACAAATTTCTCAGTCCCCAGTACCAACAGAAGTTCAGATGAGCTCTGAAGAAATTCACACTGCCCCTTCCATCCATGAAGAGATTCCAGCCACTAGTGCTGATGAAAAGACTGTTGAAGAAATGGAGGCCCAGGCTGCAAATGAAGCAAAAACTGAAATTCCTCAGCCTGCGGCTCCAGAGATTGAGATTCCTGAGGTTGTGCTTCAACTGACTGATACTCCTTAGCCAAAGCCGAAGAATCCATTCTTCAAGACTCCAAAATTCAAGGATGATGCCTTCTTCAATGAGCATGTATTCTTCACTGACTACAATCCCTATGACTCTGCTCGTCTGAGGAGGAAGCGTTTCTGGACTGCCAGCCAAGCCAACTTCTACTCTTCAGTGCTCTTCAATAAGGACAAAGTCTTTGACCATGAGCATATTCCTCACATGGACATGAATCAATGTCTTGCTTCGCACTAGTCCTCACTGCTATTCATGATGCTGGACTGCTAAACTTCTGCACTGACATTTGTGATTGGAATGAAGAACTCTTTCTTCAGTTCTATGCGATGCTTCACATCACTGGCAATGTTGAAGATGTGAACTCATGGGAGTTTGACTGGATGACAGAAAATACTCACTATAAGGCACCGGCCACTAAATTGCTTCATGCCATGCCTGTCAGTCCTCCCCGAGAAGGTGCGTGTCTTATCTACAATGAAACTGAACTGTCTGATCACTTCATGCAAGTGTTGATGAAGCCATTGAAGCCTGGTCAAGCCTCAAGGACAAAGTTCCTTGTGAAGGAATTGCAATATGTGCCTAGGACCGTATATCGCATTCTGACCAAGTGATAACCCACAAGTATAGGGGATCAATTGTAGCCTCTTTCAATAAGTAAGAGTGTCGAACCCAACGAGGAGATAAAGGTAGAACAAATATTCCCTCAAGTTCTATCGACCACCGATAAAACTCTACGCACGCTTAGCATTCGCTTTACCTAGAACAAGTATGAAACTAGAAGTACTTTGTATGTGTTGTTGGATAGGTTTGCAAGAATATAAAGAGCGCTTAAATATAAACTAGCGGCTGGTTAGATAAAAGAAGCAATAAAGTTAGTATAGCGAGTGTGGAAAAGTGGTGGTAGGAGTGTCGGAATTGTCTCTAAGCAATTGACTACTTTACTAGACCGATAGCAAGTTTTATGTGGGAGAGGCATAAGCTAACATACTTTCTCTTCTTGGATCATATGCACTTATGATTGGAACTCTAGCAAGCATCCGCAACTGCTAAAGATCATTAAGGTAAAACCCAACCATAGCATTAAAGTATCAAGTCCCCTTTATCCCATACGCCACAACCCCCTTACTCGGGTTTATGCTTCTGCCACTCAACCAACCCATTATAAGCGAATCATGAACATATTGCAACACCCTACAGCAGGAATCCCTCACGCTTGCGTGACACGGAGGGCACAATAGGATAGCAATGTAACCACAAGCAAATTAAACCAATCATGGCAATTCACCAATTACCGATAGGACAACAAAAATCTACTCAGACATCATAGGATGACAACACATCATTGGATAATAATATGAAGCATAAAGCACCATGTTCAAGTAGAGGGTACAGTAGGTTGCGGGAGAGTGGACCGCTGAATATAGATGGGGGAAGGTGATGGAGATGTTGGTGAAGATGACGGTGGTGTTGGTGTAGACCGCGGTGATGATGATGGCCCCCGGCGGCGTTATGGCGCCCCCGGAAGCAGGGGGAGAGCCCCCCCTTCTTCTTCTTCTTCCTTGACCTTCTCCCTAGATAGGAGAAGGGTTCCCCCTCTGGTCCATGGTCTCCATGGCGTGGAAGGGGCGAGAGCCCCTCCGAGATTGGATTTGTCTCTCTGTCTCTCTCTGTTTCTGCCTCCTCAGATTTTGCCCTTTCACCGTTTCTTATATTTCCGGAGATCTGTAACTCCGATTGGATTGAAACCTTCGCCCAGATTTTTCTCCGAAAATTAGCTTTCTTGCGGCAAAAGAAGAGCATCAACCGCCTTATGAGGTGCCCACGAGGGTCAGGGGTGCGCCCCCTGCCTCGTGGCCCCCTCGGGCACCGTCCCGTGTTGGTTTTTCTTCCCAAAAATCATAAATATTCCAAAAATATTCTCCGTCCGTTTTTATCCTGTTTGGACTCCGTTTGATATGGGGTTTTGTGCGAAACATAAAACATGCAAAAAAAACAGGAACTAGCACTGGGCACTGGATCAATATGTTAGTCCCAAAAATAGTATAAAAAGTTGCCAAAAGTATATGAAAGTTGAATAATATTGGCATGGAACAATCAAAAATTATAGATACGTCGGAGATGTATCAGAATCCCCAAGCTTAATTCCTGCTCGTTCTCGAGTAGGTAAATGATAAACAAGATAATTTTTGATGTGGAATGCTACCTAGCATAATCTTGATCATGTAATCTAATCATGGCATGAATATTAAGACACGAGTGATTCAAGGCAATAGTCTATCATTTGACATAAAAACAATAATAATTCGGGCATCCCAACAAGAAGTCATGTCTTTCAAAATATCAATGCTAAAGAATGCTATCCCTACAAAATCATATAGTCTTGTATGCTCCCTTTTCTTAACACAAGGTACCCCTCATGCCAGTCCCGGTGTCAGCCAAGCAATTGGTTCATACTTTTTAATGCGCTTCAGCTTTTTCAACCTTCACACAATACATGAGCTCAAGCCATGGATATAGCACTATGGGTGGAATAGAGTATGATGGTGGAGATTGTGTGGAGAAGACAAAAAGGGAGAAAGTATCACATCGACGCGGCTAATCAACGGTCTATGGAGATGCCCATCAATTGATATCAATGCGAGGAGTAGGGATTGCCATGCAACGGATGCACTAAGAGCTATAAGTGTATGAAAGCTCAAACTGGAAACTAAGTGGGTGTGCATCCAACTTGCTTGCTCATGAAGACCGAGGGCATTTGAGGAAGCCCATCGTTGGAATATACAAGACAAGTTCTATAATGAATATTCCCACTAGTATATGAAAGTGACAGTATAGGAGACTCTCTATATGAAGAACATGGTGCTACTCTGAAGCACAAGTGTGGTAAAAGGATAGTAACATTGCCCCTTCTTTTTTTTGGGCGGGCTTCTTTGGCCCCCTTTTTTTTATTTAGGCTTCTTTGGCCTCTTTTTTCATGGGGCAATGCTCTATAATGATGATCATCACACTTTTATTTACTTACAACTCAATATTACAAGTCGATATCTAGAACAAAGATATGACTCTATATGAATGCCTCCGGCGGTGTTCCGGGATGTGCAATGATCTAGCATAGCAAATATATCAAAAAACGGACAAGCCATGAAAACATCATGCTAGCTATCTTACGACCATGCAAGGCAATATGACAATGAATGCTCAAGTCATATATATGATGATGATGGAAGTTGCATGGAAATATATCTCGGCATGGTTGTGGAAATGCCATGATAGGTAGGTATGGTGGCTGTTTTGAGGAAGATATAAGGAGGCTTATGTGTGATAGAGCGCATCGTATCACCGGTTTGGATGCACTGGCGAAGTTTGCACCAACTCTCAAGGTGAGAAGGGGCAATGCACGGTACCGAAGAGGCTAGCAATGACGGAAAGGTGAGAGTGCGTATAATCCATGGACACACATTAGTCATAAAGAACTCATATACTTATTGCAAAAGTTTATTAGCCTCGAAGCAAAGTACTACTACACATTCTCCTAGGGGGAGGTTGGTAGGAGTTAACCATCGCGCGCCCCCGACCTTCACGCAAAGATAAACAATCAAAATACAATGCGCGCCAATTTGGTTACATAGTTAGGAGACCATACGTGCATGCTTCGGTAATCACAAACCTTAACACCAATATCCTTACTAAACACAACCATTTACTAGTACCTCCCACATATTATCATCTCTATATCGCAAAACTATTGCAAGGAATCAAACATATCATATTCAGTGATCTACAAGTTTTATGTAGGATTTTATGACTAACCATGTGAATGACCAATTCCTGTCATCTCTCTAAATAGATATAAGTGAAGCAAGAGAGTTTTAATTATTTCTACAAAAGATCTGCGCACGCCCTAATAAATATAAGTGAAGCAAAAGAGCATTCTACAAATGGCGGTTTTTATGTGAAGAGAAACAGGCAATCCAAACTTCAAATGATATAAGTGAAGCACGTGAAGCATTCTATAAAGCCATACTCAAAATATATAAGTGAAGTGCAATGAGCATTCTATAAATCAACCAAGGACTATCTCATACCAGCATGGTGCATAAAAGAAAAGTGAAAACTAAATGCAAAAGAGGCTCCAAGACTTGCACATATCGCATGAACGAAACGAATCCGAAAACATACCGATACTTGTTGAAGAAAGAGGGGATGCCTTTCGGGGAATCCCCAAGCTTAGATGCTTGAGTCTCCTTGAATATTTACTTGGGGTGCCTTGGGCATCCCCAAGCTTGAGCTCTTGCCTCTCTTCCTTTTCCTCATATCGAGACCTCCTCGATCAAACACTTCATCCACACAAAACTTCAACAGAAAACTCGGTAAGATCCGTTAGTATAATAAAGCAAATCACTACTCTAGTACTGTTGCAAACCAATTCATATTTTGTTTTTGCATTGTGTCTACTGTAATATAGCTTTCCATGGCTTAATCCACTGATAGAAATTGATATTTCATCAAAACAAGCAAACTATGCATCAAAAAAAGAACAGTCTATAGAAATCTGAACATTCACCATACTTCTTATATCCCAAAAATTCTACCAAAATTATGAAAAATAAACAATCTGTATAGCAAGACAGTGCAAAAAGTTTCAGAACCGTTTGACGTTCCAGTAAAAAATGTAAAATCGCGCACTACAGCCAAAGTTTCTGTCCTGCACTGCACAAACCAACAAGCATTGTAAACATCCTAAAGGCAAACCTTAGCACATTATTTTTATAATACAATGGAATTTTACAAGGGGATAATTATTTTTGATGAAAAGTTTCTGTAATTAAGATTCACAAAGTTTCCGTGAGCATGAACAAAGTTCAAGGAGCTCTCCCACTTCAACAATGCTTGTCTCTCTCACTTTCACTTTCCTTTTTAAAAAGTTTTGGGTTCCCCTCTTTATTTTTTTTGTTTTTTAGACTATATAAAGGCACTCAACAGAAATAAATGACTCTCTAAAACTTCCGGGTTGTCTCCCTAGCAGCGCTTTCTTTAAAGCCATTAAGCTAGGCATATAGTGCTCAAGTAATAGATCCACCCGGAACCCAAGGTATATCAAAGCCAATTTTAATTAAAAATGATTTGTGATTTAGTAGTGAGCACAAAGTAACATATATCATGCAACGACGAAGTCTAACTCTCTTCCTATGCATCGGCATGTCATAAAAGAACAATTCATGCACACCAAGTAAAGGCCAATGCATAGTATAAGCAGTTTCTTGCAATTTTATCATATTGGAAACATTGAGAGGCGGAGATATAGTTACTCTCTCATAATAATTGCAAGTAGGAGCAGCAAGCACATGCATATTACATTCATCAAAATTATCATGTGCAACGGTAAAAGGTAAACCATCAATATAATCCTTAATAAGCACAAACTTCTCTGATATAGTGTAGTTTGGAGAATTCAAAAAGATAATAGGACTATCATGTGTGGGTGGAATAGCAACAATTTCATGTTTAACATAAGGAACTATAGCAACTTCATCTCCATAAGCATCATTCATATTGGCATCTTGGCCACAAGCATAGCAAGCATCATCAAAAAGGGATATTTCAAGAGAATCAACGGGATCATAACAATCATCATAGCACTCATCCTTTGGTAAGCACAAAAGGGAATTAAACAATGTATGAGTTGAAGAGTTACTCTCATTAGAAGGTGGGCACGGGTAGCTGATCCTCTCTTCCTCTTTTTGTTCTTCGCTCTCCTCATCGTCTTTTTCATCCAATGAGCTCACAGTTTCATCAATTTCTTCTTCCATAGACTCCTGCAAAATATTAGTCTCTTCCTGGACAGCGGAGACTTCCTCAATAAATGCATCAATATAGGAATTAAATTCATAATTATCATAGCAATATTTAAGTATAGCAAAAATTTCAGGTCTGTAAACAGCATCATCAAGATTTTCACACTCTTTAAACAAAGATTCAATTTCATAAGCACCCATAAAAGCAACGAATTCTTCTATTTGTTCCACATCATAGTAATCATATATACCATTAGCATAAGAAGCCAAGGTTTTATCATCATTAAAATTTGCATGAAAAAGGGAAGGTGTGGAACCTTCATCCTAGAGCAACAAGTATAATCATATCTCAAGCATAGTTCCCGAGCATACCAATGCAACATATGAATTTTATCCCATAATAATTTCCATGTTTGATTCAAGCGATAATCCCTAAAGTATTCACGTTGATCCAATGTGTCTCCCATTACATAATTGAATGGGGTTTTCTCGGGATTATTAAAGTAGTACATAATATTTTTCACATAACCAGCATCGAGGGTTTTAGGAGGTTCCCCATCTCCATGAGTAGCAAGTACACCTAATTTTTTTTGGTATTTCGTGTTCCATATCCATAACTGAAGATAGAGAACAACTTAGAACAGCAAATAAAATCTACTTAGTGATAAAGCAAACAAGCACACACGAGAATATTCACCCCACGCTATAACTCCCCGGCAACGGCGCCAGAAAAAGGTCTTGATAACCCACAAGTATAGGGGATCAATTGTAGCCTCTTTGATAAGTAAGAGTGTCGAACCCAACGAGGAGCTAAAGGTAGAACAAATATTCCCTCAAGTTCTATCGACCACCGATACAACTCTACGCATGCTTAGCGTTCGCTTTACCTAGAACAAGTATGAAACTAGAAGTACTTTGTAGGTGTTGTTTGATAGGTTTGCAAGAATATAAAGAGCACTTAAATATAAACTAGGTGCTGTTTAGATAAATAAGCAATAAAGTTAGTATAGCGAGTGCGGAAAAGTGGTGGTAGGAGTTGTGGAATTGTCCCTAAGCAATTGACTACTTTACTAGACCGATAGCAAGTTTTATGTGGGAGAGGCATAAGCTAACATACTTTATCTTCTTGGATCATATGCACTTATGATTGGAACTCTAGCAAGCATCTGCAACTACTAAAGATCATTAAGGTAAAACCCAACCATAGCATTAAAGTATCAAGTCCCCTTTATCCCATACGCCACAACCCCCATACTCGGGTTTATGCTTCTGTCACTCAAGCAACCCACTATAAGCGAATCGTGAACATATTGCAACACCCTACAATGGGAATCCCTCACGCTTGCGCGACACAGAGGGCACAATAGGACAGCAACATAACCACAAGCAAATTAAACCAATCATAGCAATTCACCAATTATCGATAGGACAACGAAAATCTACACAGACATCATAGGATGACAACACATCATTGGATAATAATATGAAGCATAAAGCACCATGTTCAAGTAGAGGGTACAGCGGGTTGCGGGAGAGTGGACCGCTGAATATAGATGGGGGAAGGTGATGGAGATGTTGGTGAAGATGACGGTGGTGTTGGTGTAGATCTCGATGATGATGATGGCCCTCGGCGGCGTTCCGGGTCGCATTGGTTTTTCTTCCCAAAAATCATAAATATTCCAAAATTATTATCCGTACGTTTTTATCCCGTTTGGACTCTGTTTGATATGGGTTTTTCTATGAAACATAAAACATTCAACAAACATGAACTGGCACTGGGCACTGGATCAATATGTTAGTCGCAAAAATAGTATAAAAAGTTGCCAAAAGTATATGAAAATGAATAATATTGGCATGGAACAATCAAAAAATATAGATACGTCGGAGACGTATCACGAAGACACTGAGTCCAATCAAAGTCCATGACTCAAATGATGAAGAAGTTGTTGGCATCATGAAGAATTTCTTGTTCAATATCATGCATGGTATTCTAGTGAACTACCATGATTTCCTCATGAGGACTCTAGCAAACGTTGCAATGTCTCCTTTTGTGTTGAAGCCTTACGCTCCCTGGATTATGAGATTCCTCAGATCAAGATCTTCACTCAACTACAAAGCTGACACACTCAACCATGGCAGTTACTTACCCCCTATTGAAGTCGTCAAGCGGACATTTTCCTCAACTGATGAAAAGGGCAAGGCCACTGCTATTATTGATGAGGGCATTTGTCTATTGGATGGACAGTTCCGCAAAGCTGCCTCATATTCCACCAATGATGACTCTGCTACTCATGATTCTGCCGCCAATGCCTCAAAGCAAAGTACTCAGGCAACAGCTCCAAGGGTGATGACTGGTCGTGAGCTTCTCCTCAGTCTTCATCAGAAGGTGGATCACAATCATAAATGGGTCAAACGTCAGTTTGGTTCAATTCTTCACAACATGACTGCCACATACAATTCAGTGAAGAAGAACCACTACTACCTCAATGAAGTTTTTGGTTGCACCTGGGCTATTCTGACTCATCTCTACGGTGATGATGAACTCAAGCAGATGGGCTTCAAGCAGGACTTCAGCTGGTCTAAGCCTCCGGCGAAGAAATTCAAGAAGGTTGAAGTTCCTCCTTTGGTGCCCAGCTCATATTCGTCATCCCGCGAGACTGATGAAAATGAAGACTTGGACGACACTGCGGCAGGACCTACTCCAACAACCGACCCCAACAACACTGGCGCTCCTCCATCGACTTCATGATGAAATTCTTTAGGGGCGTTAGTCCTCATTTTTCGTCCCTTTTGGTCATTTGATGACAAAGGGGGAGAAATTTGAGTTAGTCTTCAAGCGGGTTTATCTATATGGGCGTTTTTTGTTAAGTTGCAACTCTCGCTCTTCTGAAGTGTTTGTTGAATGAGTTGTAAACTTAAGTCCGGTGGTGACCTGATACTTTTACTCTGTTTTCTGCATGCTATTTCCTCATATATGCTATGCACACATGCTGAATTACATCAGTCACCACATTTCATCATGCATTTCAAATTTTTCATTCGATATGTTAAATGCGTGTATGAATTCCAAGATATAGGGGGAGATCTCCATGATTCTACTCTTCAAATGTGCATTGCTTCAAAAGCAAATTCCTCACTATGCACATCTTCAGGGGGAGTTCTTCTATATCTTGCAATCAAATTCCTCAATATAGAGCACTTTCAATTCATATATTTATCCCCGTTGAAAACTTAACATATATTGCCATCAATCACCAAAAAGGGGGAGATTGTAAGTGCATCTAGTGCCCCTTAGTGATTTTGGTGTATTGAAGACTTATAGGTTACGGGACTAATATGTTTGTGAGTGTACACAGGTTTTATAAGTCGATGAGGAGTTTGATATTTACAGTGAAAGTCGACCCCTAAAAATGAATGTCTTTGGCTGAAGACTTTGGTTCGCTTGAAGACTTTGAAAGTGAAGAAATTGGTGTGACCTTGAAGAGTTGGATATTCATGCGAGGATTATCAAGCGCGAAGACTTTTGTTTTCATAGTTTTGTTTTCTTTCTTCTTGAGTCATAGGAAACACCGTGATGTTAAAGGGGGTCGAGGTAATACTAAGGAAACTAATTTCCAAGTGATGCTCATCTCAAAATCCTACACCTACCCAATCCTTTCGAGTGAAGCCATTGGAAATCTCATATCAGTTCAGTCAATTTCTTCAGTGACAGAGACGAAGATCTTCTGGTCTCTAAGGAATTTGTTCTGACTGAGGAGGTAGGAGTTTGCCAGTGCGAATTTCCTACACAGTGAGGAACATGATAGCCCTAAGGAATTCGAACCTCAAATCCGACCGTTGCTGTGCCATGCGCTAGCTGTCCAAAAATATCCTACCACCTAACGGTCATATCCTAGAAGGGCATTTATGTCTTATCATGTCGGGTTGCTCCCTAGGCTATAAATAGCCGCCCCCTACAACCACTAGCTGGTTGGCTGCTTTGAGAGAAACTGACACTTGTCATTTGAGAGCATCCCATCCTCTGAGGACTTTGAGCAAAAATCATCAAGTGAGGAAAACCCAAATCCCAAACCCAAACCTACAAACCCAAAGTGATTGAGCATCACTAAAGAGATTGTTCCTATGTGGAACCGACGCTTATTACCTTTGAGGACTGTGTATCCTCCAGACGGTTAGGCGTCATAGTCTGAGCATCCAAGAGGAATTGTGGATTGCCGAGTGACCAAGTCTGTGAAGGTTTGGAAGTCACCTGTGAAGACTTACCACTACTGTTGGGCGAGGTCTGTGTGATCTTAGCTCAATGAGAATATGGTGAGGACTATGTGTCCGGGACTATGTGTCCTAGAATTTAAATACTCAGCCGCTCCAACTAGACGTACAACTATCACAGTAGTTGGAACTGGTCTACCAAATCATTTTCTTCACCAAGCCTACTGGTTATATTTACTCAACCCTTTCATTTCCTCGGTTATGTGTTGATGAACCTGATCATTACTGTTTGAAGACTTTGACTGAAGACTTTCTCTAATTCCTCAATCTTATTTCTTCAGTCAGTTTGTCTTCATCCTGCTTATCTTGTGTTTACGCTTTCTGTCGTGGAATTGTCACGTCAGATGTCCTTGTGAAAGGACTTAGTTGTGGAGCCATCGCAACTAGGAAGCTTGAAGGGGTTAATCGGGACAAAGGACACGAGAGGGTTTATACTAGTTCGGCCCCTTACGGTGAAGGTAAGGCCTACGTCTAGTTGGGTTGGTATTGATGTTTCGATGACCAGGGAGCGAGATACGCTATGCCCGGTTCTCGATGAGTTGTTTTTTTGTCCTAAGCCACCAGCAGGTCGTCCCCTTATATACACGGGTTGATGCCCTGCGGCTTACATAGTCCCGGCCGGCTTATAAACAGTGTCCGGCTCGGTGACTAGTTAAATCTACCTTATGATACAAGTCATATTACTATGGCGGTTTATTACAACTGGCCTTAAGCCGCCTACGGGCCTTAAGCCCTCTATGAACCGCCATCTTCACCTTTGGTCTTGGGCTTCTCTCTTGTAAGTCTTCTTTGCGTAACCCGGCCCCTCCTGGGCGGCTTACACAAATAGTTATATCCCCAACATTAGGCCCCAGATTGATTTGAACCTGTTCATGTCAATCTTAAAATACCTTATGGAGCTGTCCTTCAGTCTTTTGTCTTGCGCGAAGATTTTAACCCGCCGTGACGTCATCATCTGGATCCGGGTTAACCCACCGTGACGTCATCTTCAATAAAACTTATTTTTACTCCGTCATATCTCCAACGGATCTTTGCCTTTACTGACCATCCCGAGAATCGAGGCGTCAGGGCCGCTTTGATAATAAATTTTATCTCCTCGTTTCTCGCGTTGCCTTAGTTTTCCTTCTCTTTATAAATAGACACGACCCTGGTCTTCCCATTTCCTCCTTCCGGTCATTTTCCTCCTCTTGTTGCTCCCTTATCGCTCAAGCTCCGCCACCGCCACCATCGCGGATCTCCTCATCTTCACCAACTCAGGCCGCTGCATCAACCTGGTTGGACCAGAAAACGCGACGGCGAACCTCCGCAGCCAGTCTGCATCTGTAAGTTCTTTCCTTCCCTATCTTAAACCTCCATTACAGCTTCTCAAGGTCATCGGTGTTCGTCGCCGTTTAGCAGTTCCCTTTCATAGATTCCATTACCCCTGCTTTTCTCAACCTTTAGAGATGGTAGAAATCGATATGGTAGATCTTCTGCACCTACCTTGGATGTAGATATATCCCTTTCTGTTATACAGAAGCCCCATTTGAGCTCTCGAACTTCATCTGCATCAGTTTTAGGTCTAGAAAATTTTCTTATCAGTATCATTTTTTTGATCTCAAATATCAATAGCAGATTGTGAAACCTGTTTTGTATCACCCGGAAAACTACTTCTGTCAAATACTCTTCCACACGACTATCCATGTAGCCGGTTTAAATAAATGACACTGAACTATGAACCTTGCTTGCTTCTCATGACCTTAAAAAATTGGAACTGCTTGCGATATTTGTAGCGGCTTAAATACCGTTGCATAGTTATCCTTATATCATTAGTCCCCTTCTTAAGTTGCCATCTTGCTTAAACTTAAGTCGTCATCCTTCTTATTTGTCATAGGCTTCAATTTACATAATGGCACCCAAAGCTCCTAAAGCTCCTGTGACCTACAACTGGGTTAAGTCCACTGTCACAGAGAGTATCTTGGCTGACTTCGTGAAATCCGGCCATCTGCCCAAGAAGGAAATCATGTCCTATCGTGCTCCTAACCCGTCGGAGGAGAAGCCTCTACCCAAAAAGGGGGAAGTAATCATATTCACCAGTCACATGACCCGGGGCTTTGCTCCACCCGGTTCAAAATTCTTCAGGGATGTGTTGCATTTCTTTGATCTCAGACCCCAAGACATCGGTCCAAATTCTGTGTCAAATATCTGCAACTTCCAAGTCTTCTGCGAGGTGTATCTTGGAGAAGAACCCAATATAGCATTATTCAGAGAATTGTTCTACTTAAACCGGCAGAATGAACGTGCCAACGGGCCCAGTCTTGAACTCGATGGTATCTCAATTCAGCGGCGAAGAGACTGTCTTTTCCCTTATGCTGAACTACCGAGCCATCCAAAGGAATGGAACTAGACGTGGTTCTACTGCCAGGATACTTCTCCGGCTGAGGAGAACCCTTTGCCCGGCTTCCGCGCGCTGCGCCTTGAGTCAAACCACCCGCTGCCGGATAAGTTAACTGATGTTGAACGTCTGCCACTTGCCCCTGCCATTAGAAGAATCAAAGCTCTTCTGGTAAATAGCCTAGGCGGCATCGACTTAGTCCGAGTCTGGATTACCTAGCTAATACTTCCATTAAGCCGCCGTCCCAGTTTAGTGTGCACTTACTCCGGCAAAAAGGATGACCCAATGTGTCATAGCTCCGACGACTTGCCAGAAGATGTGGTAGAGGCCACGACCCAATCATTGTTGAAAGAAGGCACGGTGATAAGTAATGCCTTTGGCTTACTCCCCTTCTACAAGAAAAACCCGGCTCCTGCTGTAAGTCACCAACCTCTGATGAATATTTTTTATTATATTATACCTTGCTTTTACTTACAACCTCTTATCATTTTTCACAGGCTGATGATCACTTTTGGAAGGCCAAATATAACCATGAAGCAGCCAAACAAGCCAGAGCGGACAAAAGAGCTGAAAGGAAAGCCGCCACCGCAGGAACTTCAAGGAAGAAGAAACCTAGCGCCTCAGATTTACTCAAATTGGACGACACTTCCGATGAAGAAGAGGTAATCCTTTAACTCTAATGACTTCTTTGTCATTACTTTGTTGACACTCTGTCTTTTCAGGAAGACACAGGGAACAGCCGAGTTGCCGAGGAAGAGGTAACTATAATTTCGTCCGACTCCGAGCCTCTGCCGCGTCAGAAAATTCGAAGAGTAACCCGGAAAGTAAGATTTTCACATCCTTTGGCTTACCAAGATCCTCAATTTCTTTTGAAGCAACATCAGTATGAAAGCCGGAGGCAGACCCGGAACAGCAAGGATGTAGAGCTTTCCTCCGGCTTACCTGACATAAACAGGAAGCGTCGGACTGAGGTTATCTCCGATTTACGTTGTCATTTTCCTTTGGCGGGTTACTTTTGCCAACCTCTCAATTCCTTTGACTCCAATTAATAGGATACCTCTCCTTCTTCTGGCGAGTCTATGCAATCCAACATGCCGGCCTTCAAAACTGCCCCCGGGTAATGTAACTCTTGTTTCCCTTAAGCTTTATCCTGCTCATACTTTTGTATTCATCCTTCTACCTTTGTTGGCAGTATGCAAGTGAAACCCAGTAAATGGGCAAAGAAGAATAAGCCGTCCCAAGAACCGGTCGTGGCTGAACCGGAGCTTGGTACAGCTGCACCTGACAGTTCCACCCATCAGCCGCCACCTGAAACAGCCTCTGATATTCCAATGCCAACCTGTGATCTGCCCGCCGAAGATACTCTCAACAGTTCTGATAACCCGAAGACTCCTAGCCCGGTCAAGACAAAAGACCCGGAGGTTGAAATTGTGAAGTCTCAGTTTGTGGAACCAGGGCGGCCTACCGTCCTTGCCAAATGTACTGCCAAGGAAGAACTTGCCGAACGCCGGAAAGCCAAGCAGGACATTACTGATTATACTCACTTAAGCATTGGTGATATAGTCTCGGGCTATCTGAATCAAGTGCATAATAGTCGTGACCTGGAAATTGACATGGTAAAACAAATACAGCACAAATCTGAGGTATAACTTATACTTTTTACCTGAATCTTACATATTGTACCAGCCCCCAAGTCTATTGCTTATGAATAAATATGCTATAGACTTAGAAATCTGCTTTTCTTATTAAATTAGCCGGTTCAAAGAGAATATATTTAACCCGGTTATAACATGATAGTTGGAAATTTGCAATATACATTAGCCCCCAAGTGTCAAAGTATCTTTACTTGTAAAGTGCTTGAGACTTAATGTGTGTGACCCGGTATTATAAGTTTAAAATTCTTCAGCATACATTAGCCCCCAAGTGCCAAGTATCTTTACTTGTAAAATGCTTGGGACTTGAATGTTACCTTACTATAATCCTTACCATAACCTGGTGTCAATGCAGGCCACCATAAATCAATTTGAATCGGAGCTTGCTGTTCTGAAGAGTCGTCTGGAGACTCAAGAACTTGAAACTCAGAAGGCCAATTCCAAATTTGAATTCAGCGTCTCTGAAAATGAGAAGTTGAAGATGAATTTTGAGTCGGAGAAGAAAGCTTGGGCCGATGAGAAGGCTTCCCTGGTGACTCGGTCCGAGACAGCAGAAGCATATCTTGCAGAAGCAACAACCGAACTGTCCGACTTAAAACGGCAGATATCTCAAATGGTCTCAGCCATCTTCGGTAAGTTATTGTGCAAAACCTCAAACATTGTAACCTTACAATGACTATTGTAATAATTACTTCTGGATGACTGTTATGCTTGTGCACATACAGGCCCCAGGAGTACCAACCTGAAACAAAACATGTTAATCAAGCTTAAAGCAGTTTACACCTTAGTGGAACAGCTATACTCCGGGTCGCAACGTGCTTTGTTCGTTTTAGCCTTATCAAGCCCTCCTCCTCGCCTTCTGCAAGACGTGTTGAAGAGCCTCGCTTTCTTGCCTCAGCGGATCCAAGACTTAAGGCGGGCGTCCTCAAGAGCCGGGGCCGTAGCCGCATTGAGCCGGGCTAAAGCATGGCTCCCAGAACTAGACCCGGCCGACCTTGCCCTTGGATACCCAAGTCTGAAAGAAGACGGCACTGCATTTGACGACCATGATTTCACCGCCTGCGTCAAAGCCATATGTCCCGTGTTAACCCTTATTGGAAATGACACTGACCTTAGCAAGTATGCGTCGGCTTATGACAGTGAGAACCGGAGAATTCCAAACACTCCATATGATCAAATCAGCCTAATCCCTCCAATTCGTAAGCATACTTTTTCCCCTGAAGTGGACCCAGCCGGCTTAATAGATGATGAAGCTGAATTTGAAGCTTTCAGTGGCATTGACTGGGCCTCGTCAACTTTCCAGGACAAAACAGCCGACGGAGAAGCGGAGAAGGATAACCCAGAGACTTCAAGCCCGCCGAAGGAGTGAATCGCCAGGTGTTTTGCAAAAAACAATGCTTCATTTATTCAGACTCGGGGAGCTTGTAATAGGGTAGAAAAAAATTTCCAATGTTTGTCATGCCTTCGCGCATGTTCCTAGCGTTTTAACACTTTTGTAAGCGGCCACTGCTATATATTTCTGACTGTGATTTCCTTGGCGTGTTAATTTTGCTTGCCTTATTCTGCACATAAAACAAGCAAAATTCCCTTGGCAGTTTATCGCGTCCGGGGTCACGGAAAGTATTGATAACCAGGAACACAAACCAAAAAACAGCATAAATAGATTGGTTCCTGACTATACTTTGCTAAGCATAAGCATAATGGCATACCTGTGATCCTTGGATAATCTTTCCTGCTGACTTGATGCTCACCTGGTACTTAACAACCTGGTGTGACCAATATTAAACCGGAAAGACAAAAAACATCTCATAATGCTTTCACAAGGTCTCAGGATAGTCAAAATAATTTACAGGCTTCTGATTCGAATACGATCAGTAAACTGTTCCAAAGGGGTTAAGCTAAGATTCGGATACGATCATATAGCCCCCAGTGGCTTGGCGATGCCGATCAAGTCAGTATCGACAGCTATGTTCTCTTTGGTTCGAATATGACCTATGTTTGAATAGGAAGCCCCCAAGTGACCATAAGAGTTGTTTAATGATGTTGATTCAAATACAATCCACGTCAGAGCCAAAGGGGTTAAGCTGTGATTCAAATATGATCAAGAAGCCCCCAAGTAGGTTTGGCAGTATGCCGATCAAGTGGGTATCGACAGCTATGTTCTCTTTGGTTCGGATACGTCCTATGTTTGAACAGGAAGCCCCCAAGTGATCATGGCTAGATTCAGATATGATCATAAGCCGGACCAAAGGGAAAGCCGGATTCAGACGTGATCCGCTCCCTGTTGGTTGTTTCCACCATTCTACAAAAAAGACATAAACTTTTGAGGGTAAAAAAGGACAGAGGTCCTGCTTTATTACTTTATATAATATATATATCGTCTAAATATATACATCTTGAGAGCCGGTGGCTTAAGTATGGTAAGGCCGAAGATGGGTTATATCCCACGGTCGGCGGGTCTCCTCCTCCGACTTACATGAGTCTTTGTGCTCTCAAATATCAATGAGGTAATATGACCCATTGTTCAGATTCTTGTTGACCACAAAGGGTCCTTCCCAAGGAGGTGATAGCCTGTGCATATTAGACTGATCCTGGATGAGTCGGGAGCACTAAATTGCTTTCCTGAAAGGTTCTGCTTCTGACCCGGCGGCTATGATAGCGACGAAGGTCTTGCTGGTAAATCGCTGAACGGGCTATTGCCAAGCCTCACTCCTCATCAGACAAGTCAAGTGCCTCCTGTCGAGCCTTTTCATTATCAGCCTCAACGTAAGCCGCCACACAGGGCGAATCATGCCGGATATCACTTGGCAGGACTGCCTCTGCTCCATAAACCATGAAGAAAGGTGTATAACCCGCCAGATAGAGGCCACTTACCCTTATGTCTCTGATTGTTACCCTGTGTATTAACGTTGGCCACAACTTCCGGGTTGCCGCCCGCCTTACGCTTATTGCCGCTTTGATTCACTGGGTTGTGCCGTTGGCCCTTTCCACTGCCGTTTCGTTTTCCCTTCCCTGTCTTTTCATCGTCAGACACGGGATCTTTGGTACTATCAGAATCGGCATATTTGACTAGAGTCGCCATTAGCGTACCCATATCCTTGCAGCCACGTTTAAGGCGCCCCAGTTTCTGCCTCAGTGGCTCGAAGCTGCAATTCTTCTCCAATATAAGGACTGCAGAGTCGGCATCCATCTTATCAGATGAATGAATTATCTCCTTGACCCGGCATACCCAATGGGTGGTAGATTCACCCTCCCCCTGCTTACAATTAGTCAAGTCCACGATTGACATAGATTGCTTACAGGTGTCCTTGAAGTTCTAGATGAAATGGGCTTTTAACTCCTCCCACGGACCAATAGAATTGGGTGGTAAATTTTTAAACCAAGATCGGGTCGTTCCATCTAACATCATGGTGAAGTATTTCGCCATTGCCGCGTCACTGACTTCCAACAGCTCCATGGCCATCTCATAACTCTCAATCCATGCTCCAGGCTGTAAGTCGGCCGTGTAATTCGGCACCTTTCGAGGTCCCTTGAAGTCCTTGGGCAGGCGCACGTTGCACAAAGCCGGTATCAAACAAGGAACACCACCGGTTCTGGTGGCTACTCCCATCTCCATAGAAGTCGTTGGATACTCTAGAATATCCTGATGAGCCGCCTGTTGAGCCGCCTGTTGAGCCGCCAGCTGAGCCGCCCGCTCGTTCTCCTGACATACTCGGTCTTGCACCGGGTTATAGCCACCATGTTGGTCACGGTGTTGGGCGTTGCTCGACAAAGCTTTGGACTCCATGTGCCTGCTGTAACTCGGGCTCCGGTTCTGATGAGGCGGTGCTAACCAAGGCGGAGGGGTTGAATGAATCCTATCCCGGCTATAAGAATAGGTCTCTTGCTGAGCCAGGGCCGTCTGGACAAGTTCACTGATCCTCCGGGTCTTCACCGCTGCTGGATCATCACCGTCCACTGGAAGAGCCGCCAGACGCGCTGACGCTGCGATTAAATTCTCCATGGGGTTGGAAAAGTGACCCTCCGGTATCGGCACATAACACGGTGGTGCCATGCTCACATGAGGAGGTGGCATCTCTCAACGCTGAGCCGGTCCTCCTGCTCCGGATGTCATAAACTGATTGGCCTCTGGCGGGTTACTTGGGCCAGCTCCGGGTGTAGCGAAAAGAACCCGAGGGTCATAATTCAGAGGTAACCGGGATTGGGTCTTCTGGTGTCTCCTCCTCATTACCTCATTGGACGCGTTTAAGGTCATCGTGAGCTGGTAAGCCTCTGACTGCAACCGCTGTGCCCGGGCATCGAGAGCCACCCGCTCTGTAGCTAGTCTAGTATCCTCAGCTGCCAAGGCCTCCTTGACCTGAGCTATCTCCTCACGTACCCGTGCCACCTCCACGTCATGCTCATCTTTGTTCGCAGGGATAACTGTGGCGGTTAACAGGGTCGTAAGCTTGTCCATGAGATCTATCAGCACTTGAGCCGACGGGCGCACAGGGCCTCCTACCCCGGCTGCTCCTATCCCGGACGTAATTGCAGTAGCGGCTGTAGAGTTTTGACCGGGTTGAGTCCCAGCCATGAAGACTCCTGCCCAATTTGGTGACTCACAGGGGTCCAGAATACTGAAGCCGTCGGAACAACCCCCGAGCACACCATCTTGAACTTGATACAGAGAATCTGTTGAACCGGCGGACGAATCACCGTTAGAGTGGACGGCCGTCTCACCACCATCTTCAGGTCCTTCAGAAGGCTCTTCTCCGTGGACGTAGCCCACAAAGACATGCTTCATGCTGGGTTGAGCTCGGGCGGGTTTCGCATGCTGAGCTGTCTCGACGAGGTCGGTGCAATTGTCCGGCTCAAGCCCCGGCTCACCAATCCGGCCGATGAAGACATGGATCCCTCTGAAGGGGACCCGGTACCCGTACTCAATTGAGCCGGCGTCGGGGCCCCAGCCTTCGTCGTCAATGTAGATCTTGCCGCGACGACTCTTGGTCATCCGTCCCACTACGTATCCCTTGAGCCCTTCGAAGTTGCCCTTCAAGAACTCAAATCCATCGTGCACTAGCCCCACGGTGGGCGCCAACTGTCGTGGAATTGTCACGTCATATGTCCTCGTGAAAGGACTTAGTTGTGGATCCATCGCAACTAGGAAGCTTGAAGGGGTTAATCGGGACAAAGGACACGAGAGGGTTTATACTAGTTCGGCCCCTTACGGTGAAGGTAAGGCCTACGTCTAGTTGGGTTGGTATTGATGTTTCAATGACCAGGGAGCAAGATACGCTATGCCCGGTTCTTGATGAGTTGTTTTTTGTCCTAAGCCGCCAGCAGGTCGTCCCCTTATATACATGGGTTGATGCCCTGCGGCTTACAGAGTCCCGGCCGGCTTATAAACAGTGTCCGGCTCGGTGACTAGTTAAGTCTACCTTATGATACAAGTCATATTACTATGGCGGTTTATTACAACGGGCCTTAAGCCGCCTGCGGGCCTTAAGCCCTCTATGAACCGCCATCTTCACCTTTGGTCTTGGGCTTCTCTATTGTAAGTCTTCTTTGCGTAACCCGGCCCCTCCTGGGCGGCTTACACAAATAGTTATATCCCCAACACTTTCTGTACTCTATGTTTTGTCGTTCATCATGATGACTATGATGTTGCTCTATTATGCTTATACCTAAGTACTTACCACTGCAAGTAGTTCTTCGCTTAAGGATTTCCTCACCCTGAAATTCCTCAGTGAAGAATTCATAAAAATCGCCTATTCACCCCCCCCTCTAGTCGACGTAACGCACTTTTAGAAGGAACCTTCCAACATCCATTCTGAAGTCTATTGAAGTCGCTAGTCATGGTCAACACACTTACTTAACAAGGTAAGGAATTTTTTTGGCAGGACACAAATAAGGAAATCCTATAAGGGGTTCTGCACTAATGTCATTTATGATATTTTGCAAAAAGGTCCCTAGCAATATCTTTGGAGGTGTTGTTTGCGAGTCATTTGTCCAATAGAATAACCTTCGAGAGGCATTTCTTCGAACACCTTATGATCACTCCCTCCCCACGACCCGTAGGTCGGTGTCGATATCAACCCGTCGCCACCAGGCTCCGTGTGGTCATGTGCCACTAGGACCATACGCCCATGTGCGCACCATGCAGCTGGTCCAACTCACAACACGAGAGCAATTCTAAGATATTATAATAATTATGGTTGTTTATTGATTCCACATATGCTCACAACTCATAACATTCTAATAAAGATTTATAGATTAAGAACAAATTTGTGATATTTTAACATATTATATGTAGGTTTATAAGGCCGTATCAGACAAGCGCACTATTCATGCTTTTTTGCTATGAAAGACAAAGAAACTAATAATGCTAGGCTGCTAGCGATTCTAGGACATGCAACTTGTAGGTATCTCAAACCTTCCAGAGCTTTCTATTTCTTTATACCTCAATTAATCAAGTATATACCCTTTAGATACATTTGTCAAGATATATGTTAATTATGTTACTTTAGATCTCCTTACGAGATATTTAAATATATTAAAGTATATGTGAAATCAAAAGTGACACAAATCAATCTAGGGAATAATGTGATTTTGGAATTATTATTTTGCTTTGACCTTAGTAAAGCATTTGAATAAAAGGTTTTTCTCCAAAGGAAACAATATGTCTCAAACAAACTTGGTCACAAAATATTGTTTTTGAATTTAATGCATGTATATTTGTAATTGAGATATTAGAATTGTATTCCAAGTACAATATACCTTGATATTTAAGAGCGATATATGTAGCTATTTTTGGCAATGCAATACACGCTAATAACAAGCAAATCATGATGAAAAACTAAAAATGTTTAGTATAAATAAGATAGAATGTTTTGCATTAAGTGACTTTAGACGTGTTTGGATAATCTATGTAGTAGTTCATGGATTTCTCGGTGCACTAAGCTTTTTAAATATGTTACTTTAGGGCTCTTTACAAGATTCTTGTCTTAAAATACATGACCTTTCATTACAGTTGCTGCTTTGTATACGTACCATAGGGCCTTCCTCGTCATCTAGCAAAATAAGTCATGTTAGTCTTAGTCATGTTAAAACAGTTTTCATCAATATGCACAATATTGTGCATGGCTTTGAATTTAGGCCTTGCAGTTCCTTAGTTTTGTCATCAAGCATTGACATGCAAAATTTCAGCTTATCCTTCTTATCCTTTTCAGAACTTGCTTCACATAATTTGTATGTCTTTTTATCAACTTCAGCTTAAACTTTCTATAGAGTGTTGTAGGGATACATCCCAATTGCCATGACCTGATGGTGGACCTCTTATTGAGTGAGATTGTGAGGATTTTCTCTAAATTTATGTCTTTACTATTTCTTCCACATCTTCCTTTTTTCAGATTTGAAACATCCACCTCCAAATCTTGTACAATTTGCTTCTCATTGGCTTTTGCCATATCCTTTTTATACTTCTAACATTTGCCTTGAAAAAATTTGCAATGGATTTCTTATCATTTTTCTTGAACTTGCCAACTCTCCTCATACATAATGGATGCAATGCCACATAAGCAACATATTTTTGTTGGTCATTGAGGGTTTTCCTTTTTCTAAATGCTTGCTCAACACCTGCAACAAGAAATACAACAAAGAAAAATATTGCTCCTTGCTTGCAAAATTTACTGTAAATATTGTAAACTTGCAAAATACCGCACCAAGAAATATTGTACTCCACTCAAAATGGAGTAAACATGTAAGAGTAGTACTCTAGGTTGCAATATTTGCAAAATTTACTGCAAATATTATAAATTTGCAAGTATTGTAAACTTGCACAATACTCCGAATACTCCAAAATGGAGTATTGTGGAGTAATTGTTACTTGCATATTAAATTTACACTATTCCGGTTACTCCTGGAATGCGTATGCACTATTCCAGTTTACACTATTCCAGTATTATTTTCAGTCAATGCACATGCAATATTGCTCCAGTTTACACTTGTTTAGAAAGTAACTAATCCTAAAACTTCTTTAGACAGTAACTACTCCTGAAATATTGTTTAGACAGTTAACTTATTTAGAAGTGAGTAATATATTTAGTTAACACTCAATGCTAACATGTTCTGAAACTTGTTTAGACAGTTCTCAATGATAACAGGTTCTGTAACTTGTTCTTGATGCTAACATGTTTAGACAATTAATATTGTTGAAACTTGTTTAGACAGTTAATATTTTTAGTTTACTGTTACTGTTTCCACTACTCAACTGAAATACTCCTATATTTGATCATAGAGTTAACTGAAATACTCCAATAATGTTGCTCACGGAGTACTCCTCAAACTTGTTTGATCATGGAATACTCCTGAAACTTTTTTGAACATGGAGTACTCCTGAAACTTGTTTGATCATGGAGTAAACTGAAGCTTATGTTGCTTAAATTTAAACAGGAATAAGTAACATTGCTTTTGTTGCCTACTTCAAGACTTTTGCAACATGTTCCTTAATGCTAACAAGTTCCTCAATGCTAACATGTTCCTTAATATGCTAAGACTTGTGACAGTTTAGACGGTTTTAAGTTCCTGGATGCTAACGTGTTCACATGATCACACTCATGGAGTACTCTCTATTTGAATGCATGTTCCTGGAGTAATTAAATGCACATTCCTGGAGTGCTCACCAGGATCTACTTCCATGTTGAAAGGACCAGATGTTGACCAGGATCAACATGGACACCTCCAGGTACGTCATCTTCTTTGGCTGGTGTACAGTTCAAATCAAATTCCATGGAATTCACCCCTGTAACACTTCTTCTATAGCTTGTTGTTGGCTAGAGCTGGAGCCTGCTGCTGGCTAGAGTTGGTGCACTGTTGCTGGCTACCTCACGCTGCTACAGCCTAGAGCACCTACTTCTGCCTGGAGCATGTCGCCTCTACCTGGAGCACCTGCCTCTGCCTGGACCTGGTTGGAGCTGGATCTCCTGGAGTGGCAGAGGGCGGAGGAGGGGCATGAAGGAAATATGCCCTAGAGGCAATAATAAAGTTGTTATTTTATATTTCCTTATATCATGATAAATGTTTATTATTCATGCTAGAGTTGTATTAACTGGAAACTTGATACATGTGTGAATACATAGACAAAACACCGTGTCCCATGTAAGCCTCTACTAGACTAGCTCGTTAATCAAAGATGGTTAAGTTTCCTAACCATATACATGTGTTATCATTTGATGAATGGGATCACATCATTAGGGAATGATGTGATGGACAAGACCCATCTGTTAGCTTAGCATGTTGATCGTTCAGTTTTATTGCTATTGCTTTCTTCATGTCAAATAAATATTCCTTCGACTATGAGATTATGTGACTCCCAGACACTGAAGGAATACTTTGTGTTCTATCAAACGTCACAACGTAACTGGGTGATTATAAAGATGCTCTACAGGTATCTCCGAAGGTGTTTGTTGGGTTGCCATAGATCGAGATTAGGATTTGTCACTTCGAGTATCGGAGAGGTATCTCTGGGCCCTCTCAGTAATGCACATCATAATAAGCCTTGCAAGCAATGTGACTAATGAGTTAGTTGCGGGAAGATGTATTACGGAACGAGTAAAGAGACTTGCCAGTAACGAGATTGAACTAGGTATGAAGATACCGACGATCAAATCTCGAGCAAGTAACATACCGATGACAAAGAGAATAACGTATGGTGTCATTACGGTATGACCGATAAAGATCTTCGTAGAATATGTGGGAACCAATTTGAGCATCCAGGTTTCGTTGTTGGTTATTGACCGAAGAGGTGTCTTGGTCATGTCTACATAGTTCTCGAACCCGTAGGGTCCGCACGCTTAACATTCGATGATGATTTTGTATTATATGAGTTATGTGATTTGGTGACCGAATTTTGTTCAGAGTCACGGATGAGATCACGGACATGACAAGGAGTATCGAAATGGTCGAGAGGTAAAGATTGATATATTGGAAGGTAGTATTCGGACACCGGAAGTGTTCCGGAATGTATCGGGTACATATCGGAGTACTGGGGGGGTTACCGGAACCCCCCGGGGGAAGATATGTGCCATAGGAGGGAGGCAAACCAGCCCACGCAGGGGTGGCGGCGTGCCCCCCCCCCCCCAAGTGAGGAGTCTGAATTGGACTAGGGGAGGGGGCTACGCTCCCCTTTTCTTCTCCCTCTCCCTCTCCTTTCCCCTTTCCCCGTCCGATAAAAGGAAGGGGGGCGAGTCCTACTAGGAGCCCAAGTGGGACTCCTCCCACTTGGGGCGTGCCTAGGGCCGGCATGGGGGTGGGGGTGCCTCTAGGACACACAATTTGTTCTAAGCCGTGTGCGGAGCCCCCTTCCACAGTTTACGCCTCCGGTCATATTCACGTAGTGCTTAGGCGAAGCCCTGCACGGATAACTTTACCATCACCATCACGACGCCGTCGTGCTGACGGAACTCTCCCTCGGCACTTTGCTGGATCAAGAGTTCGAGGGACGTCATCGAGCTGAACGTGTGCAGAACTCAGAGGTGTCGTACGTCCGGTGCTTGATCGGTTAGATCGAGAAGACGTTCGACTACATCAACCGCGTTAAGCTAATGCTTGCACTTTCAGTCTACGAGGGTACGTGGACACACTCTCCCCCTCTCGTTGTTATGCATCTCCTAGATAGATCTTGTGTGAGCGTAGGAATTTTTTTGAAATTGCATGCTACGTTCCCCAACAGGGCAGAGGGCGGATATGTTGCTGGCTGGAACTACTGGCGGTGGAGGGATGAAGCTGCTTGCTGGCTGGATCTGGGCACAAGGCGAAGGAGGGGCGGAGGCGGGAGACAAGGGGCGGAAATCAAATTCTGAACAAGCGGTAACCTAGCCTTTTTTTCATCTTTCACGTGGTCGGAGAATTTCTTAAACGTCATATACTTCGAAACGGAGGGGGTATGTTATAAGAAAGTGTTGGTTTGCAAGGAAAGAATGGAGAGGAAAATAAATGTGGGATAAGAAAACCAACATGGAGGGGTGGTGGTGGAATGTGGAGGCGAAATAAAACGTGCGCAACGGCCTACCAACTCCGGGTATAGATTACATAGCGAGTAATTTATATGTTTGGGCAAACTTTGCGGGAAGGAGGGCCAGTTATCGGCCAAGGAGGGCCAGTTATCCACCTCCCCTTCGATCGATCGATCGATCGCTTCTCTCGCCGGCGACGCTGCAGGTGCGACCTCAAACTCCTTCCTCCCTTCCTTGCCGTCGTAGCCGTTGTTTCGTCTGCTAACGCGATCTATCCATCTGACAGCGAGGGCTTCTGTTCCTATGTAAATCTTCCCACTGACAGGAGAAAGTGAGAAGAAAATGGCCGACGCCGCAGACGGCGGCGGCGACTGGGAGCTCGTGTCGCTCACCGCGTCCGCCTACGCCGCCGCTTCAGGCCCAATCTCGCCGCCGCCGCTGCTGCTTCAGTTTGCCCCGGCCGCCACTAATGAACAGTCCCCACCGTCACCTCCTCCTCCTCATCCTGCAACCTTCATGTCTCAGCACTTCAATCTGCCGGCGGAGGAAGCGCCTGCCGATCTTCTAAACAGTGGGCGCCAATGGTTAGAATCCACCGCTGTCATGCCGCCGCCGGATGGTCTCGGTCTCGGAATCCCCTGCCCGGAGAAGAACAGCTGCTGCGAGACGGAGGCGCTGGACTGTAATAACCAGCCGACACCTTCTTCAGATTCAGTTATCCTCTGGGACGACACGGAGGGCAAGATTAGTCCGTCAGCCACCTTGGATGACGCAGGTTCAGATCGTACCCGCAGCGCATCTCCTCCTCGCAGCCATGTTTCTACTGCTGCTGCTGCTGCCACGGATGATGGCATTGCCATCGGCCCCGCTGCGGTTTGCCCGCCTGCTCCGGTGGCCGCACCACCAAGGGTCCCATGCGAAGCGTGGTGGAAGAAGACCTTCTCGTTTCTGGGCAGCAACGCCAGGGAGTCTCTCACCTTCCGCTTTGTCTTCGTCGCCGACAAGCTGCAGCTCAGGCTTGAATTCGGTGTCGACGGCCAGGTACCACTCTGTGTTTCTGCAAGTGCATTCCGCAGAGATAAAAAAAACTCTGCTTTGTGCAGGTGAAAGAATGCCATTTGCGTAGTCAAATAGACCATGCTATTATTGTGTAGCTAGTGGATCAGGAGGACTGTTGGCTAGTGGATCAGCCCAACGCCCATTGAAATGAGTAAACAGTAAATTGATGGTAATGGATCAGCAAATGAAGTGGCTAGTCCTGTATGTATATCTGCTGCATCATAGGATTCTCAACAACAAAACTAGTGGAAATTACTTTTGCTTCCTGCACAACCTTTGCTTGTTGCAAGTTGCAACTATTGTGCACTCGTTATAAATTCAGAACCTATAACATTAGTAATATTTGTTATGGTTGATTATTTCAGAAGATAAGCTTCCCGGCGAGCGAGACACTTGGTCAGGCGAAAGTCAGCCTGCTTGGTGGAAGCCCTGTTGGTAAATAACTGCATAAGTTGCATAGTGTGCTGATGATGATGAGAACGAGGAAAAAAAAACAAAGTATGCTAGCTAAGAAGTTGATGATGATGACGACAAAAAGGGTGTGGTGAATCTTTCTATATTGCTACTTACCCTTGTATTTAAGTGGAGTAGTACTTAGAGCATCTCCAACAGCCGCGCTAAGCGCCGCGCGCAAAAAACCTGTTTGCCGCGCGCGCTTCGGCTGGTTTAGCGCGGCCACAAGCACTGGCTCCAGCAGCCGTGCTATAATGCAGCGCGCGCGCCGCTCCAGCAGAGCGCAAAAATAGAGCGCGCGCGCGCCGCACAAACCACATATACATTTCAAGAAGAGGAGCAAAAATGATCAAACAAACAAAATAATTCAACAATAAATAGTTCAATTTCGTTATCATTACAACTCAAACAAATAGTTTATCATTCAGTACAACAACTAATAAACACAACAAATAGTTCATGAACAATACAATGTCGAATGCAGAAATCATCATGCTCTTTGTCGTCTATGCCATGCCCACCACTCTTCAATCAGATCATTCTGAAGTTCATTGTGTGTTGCAATAAAACGGGCTACCCTTTCAACCCTCCATCGCACTCGCACGGGATGTCCCAAGAGCTCATATTGTGAGTAGTCTAAATCTTGGCCACGCTCATTCTCGATGATCATGTTGTGCATGATCACACAAGCGTGCATGATGTATCAAAGCATTTTTTGATCCCAAAATCTAGTCGGTCCCCTCACAATAGCAAACTGGGCTTGCAAAATCTCAAATGCTCTCTCCACATCTTCTTTAGCCGCCGCCTGAGCATTGTGGAAATCAAGATTTTTCTTACCTTCCGGCTTTTTCAACGGCTTCATGAAGGTTTGCCACTTTGGATAGATGTCATCCGCTAGATAATAGCTATAGTTGTACGTACGGCAATTTGCTACAAACTGCACAGGTGGCAACTCACCGTTTGCAATCTTATTCATCAATGGTGACCGGTTGACAACATTGATGTCATTCAAAGATCCAGGCATTCCAAAGAATGCATGCCAAATTCAAGTCTCCTGATCGGCCACCGCTTCAAGGATTATAGTGGAACCCTTTTTTGGCCGTGGAATTTCCCATGTCATGCCTTTGAACAATTCTTCCAACTCCAATGCAATGCAATCTATTGAGCCAAGCATGCCAGGAAAGCCGCGCGCTTTGTTCATCGCCAATAGCCTTGCGGCGTCTTCGGCAGTGGGAGATCTCAAATACTCCTCGCCAAACACTTGCACAATTCCCACTGCAAAGCGCTTGACACACATGATGGCTTGGCTCTCACCCATAGCCAAGTGATCATCAACTAGATCAGCCGGGATACCGTATGCCAACATACGCAAAGCGGCTGTCACCTTCAGAAAGGTGCTATGCCCGAACTCTTCGGCGGCATTCCTCCTTTGCTGGAAAAACCGGTCATGGCTCGCTAGTTTCTCTGCAATGCGCCTGAACAAGTCGGTGCTCATCCTAAACCGGCGACGAAAATACGACTCCGGGTATGTGGGATTCTCCACGAAATAGTTCTTCATCAATCTGTTATGGGCATCAATCCTATCTCTCCAAATTTTCTCCCGACCCATAACCGAACCACCGTGCTTCGGTTTTTTATTGATATGCATAGCTAGGATCATTGCAAGATCCTCCTCCTCTTCCATATCAAATTCTTCTTCGGAAGAATCATACGACGAACTCATCTACAATGTTCAATACTATACTATAAAAACTACAATTCAAAACATGCACCAAATTCATGAAGTTTGAGCAATACATACCTTGTAGGCGTTTTGTCAAACACCTTGCGGGCGCGGCGTGGCAGCGAGCGCTCGGGCGCTGTTCCTCAGACGACGGGGGCGCGCGAGCGCCGGCGGGGCTAGGAGGGGAAGGGGCGGAAGCGCGGCGGCGCGGGGATAGGCCGGGGAAGCGCCTGAACGGTCGCCGGGGGGCGCGGCCGAATGGGGGTGGAAGTGGGAGAGGAAGTGCGGGCGCGAGCGCTCGAGTGTGCCGCGCGATGTAGCGGGCGCCCGAAATACACCGCGCGGGACAGTGTTTCCAACAGCGCGCCCAACTCGTTATAGCGCGCGCGCCGTTTTTGCGCGCCCGCTGGAGCGACCCGCCGCGTTGTGCGCGCGCTAAAACGGACTTATTTGCGGCGCGGCGCTAGTTTAGCGCGGCTGTTGGAGATGCTCTTAATTAGTGGCTAGGCGATGTAATGAACATGTATGGGTGAGCATTAGTAACTAGTAAGTATTCTGACTTTAGATTTCAATCTTCTGAAGTACTGATTTTAAACTGGCAGCATGCAACAATCATCTGGCCAGGCCAGGTGGTTAATTCCATCTTGCTAGTACTCCGACTTCAGTTTTCAATCTTCTAGGACTCTACAGTTAAGATATTAAGGTTAGTCTTATGTGATTTCCAAAATTGAAGTGGAGGCTGCATTGGTGCCTCCAATTAGTAGATATAAGAAATTCCAGTATGGCTCAGTTTTGGAAACTCGGTTGGTTTGAAACTTATCAGATTCAACTCTGAAATATTGATTTGAAATGGTGCCAATATGATACACAGATAGTGAACCATCTGTATTAATGTTCAAATGTCCATGAGTTGCAAAATGTACACGAGTGGTGCTACTGTGCATCGCAAAATATTAAGTAGCCTAATCTCATACAGTTTCCAGACTGTTCTTCAGATGCACAGTAGCTGTTTATACATTATCGTGCTCCTTTGATCATTTCGGGGCAATGATAAAGATCCTTGGATGCATGAAAACATGGGAAACTGTAAACCAAGCACACTAACCATGAGCCTGATGTCTGCACCTTGAGCTCCACTCCGGTTCATTATTTCCATCTGCAATCAGGCGATATCTGCAGCCAAAGAATCAACTGCTAATCATGATTCAGAAACTCGGGTCAGGTAGTTAGAAATCCATGCTGGACCAAAGAAAAGAAATCAGATGCCTCTTATCACAATTAAAAAAATGCATCAGATGGTCTGCATTCTGCATCTATGTGCAAAAACTAGCAAAATAAAAAATCAGCTGCTTCCCGTGCACTTGTTCAATTGCAGAGCACTCAATATTCAAATGTTCAGATTAGACAGCTAGGTCTCAAAAGGGAACCACATCCTCATATTTCAAACTTGGTTCAATTGGCTGAGCACAAGATGAAGTGATAATGGCACCACAGCCATGGAATTGGGGAAAGCTCCATCTGAATCGAATACTTCACAGCTGACACAGAAATACAGGTTTGGTTCTAATCAACAACACATCTACACCAACACGAGCGATTTGGGGGCAGAAAAGTACTCCAGCGACAGACAACAGGAGATGGGAAACGAACTGCTAAGATTTAACAAAGCACACTGACAAGATTTAACAACAGAGCAAGAGATTGCAGACGAATTCAGGGATAAAATGCTGAGATTTCCATTCCGTGCTAGTAATACAGCGAAACAACAGACAGCAGCGAGATGCGGCCATTCCATTACACCGAAGACAACCATGGCTAGCTAGTAGTACGAGTATGGCGGCGCGAGGTGGGCTCGACTGGACCGGCGCGACCTAGCCGCCGAATCCGTAGAGGGTGCGGCCCTGTCGCTTGAGGGCGTAGACGACGTCCATGGCGGTGACGGTCTTGCGGCGGGCGTGCTCCGTGTAGGTGACGGCGTCGCGGATGACGTTCTCCAGGAAGATCTTGAGCACGCCACGGGTCTCCTCGTAGATGAGCCCCGAGATGCGCTTCACGCCGCCACGCCGAGCCAGACGGCGGATGGCCGGCTTGGTGATGCCCTGGATGTTGTCCCGCAGCACCTTCCGGTGGCGCTTGGCGCCGCCCTTGCCCAGCCCCTTCCCTCCCTTGCCGCGGCCCGACATCCTCGACGCTTCCCTCTCCGGCGAGATTGGCTTCTGAGTGTGTGTGTTTTTACTGCTGGTGGTTGTTGCGGCGGCTGTGGTGCCGTGTGGGGGATTTATAGCGGCGACGTTTCAGGGGAGGAGATGGGAGCGATCCGCGTGATGCGGGGTGTGAGCCGTCGGATGTGAGATGGGTGGCTGGGAGTGGGGGAGAAGGTGTCGCGCGGATCGGTGACGTGGCGTGGAGCGGGGGGGCTGGGCGGGAGGTGTGTTTTCTCACGAGTGGCCCCACAGATCTAGCCCGTTGGCCTAGGTAGCTTGGAAATAAACCTAAAAAAAAGGGCAGCTTTTTTTTAGGAAAAAAAAGGGCAGCTTGGAAACATTTAAAGATTCTATTGTTGCTCAAAAAAATGTAAAGATTCTATTTCAACAGGTTTTTTAAAAAATAAGATTTTATTTTGACAGATTTTGTGAAGCTTATGGACATTTTTTTTTCTGTGTTTGTTTATTCGGTTTTCGCTCGCGTTCTGGTTTTGGGGGTTTCTAAACATTTTCTAAAAAATTTGAACTTTTCTTAATTTTGGAAAATAGTGAAGATTTTTATAAAATGCAAACATTTTAAAACGTGTGGAAAAAATTTAATTCCAGAGAACTTTTCGAATTTATGAATATTTTTAAAATTCATGAACCTTTTTTACTTCACCATCTTTTCCAAAAACTAACACAAAAACTGATATCTGCTGACTTTTAGAAGACGTTGTAGGCCACTAAGTAGAGGCAGAATTTTTTTTCCTCATGAAGCGCAGAGGAACGAGCACAAAAAAGACAAGCTGAACGAGCGGTTTGGGCGGCGCATGGTACGAGCGGGAGCTCTCGTACCATGCGTCATCTTCCACTCTGGTTGCTCTGTTAGATTTTCGCCAAAAGAGAAAGGTCTTCCAAATATGTTCATTTGCGAGGATACTGATTGGTTTCTCATATATATTTATTTTTGCACATCAACAGTAAAATCAAATTTTCTTATTTCTCAATGGATTATCCTTAGAAAGGCAAGAGAAATATCGAAATGCCCTGTGAAGACCACATCAAAACCCTCTTATATAAGTCTTGCTCGTCCTCAAGCAACTGAGAAATAAAAAGAGCGAAAGGGAGTTTGACAAATGAGGTCTTAATTAAGAAAAGATTTGCATTTGAATGATTGCACCTAAGCTCGATGCATAGCCATAGATGGTTTATTGGTAGTTCAAGTTCATAACCATAGATGGTTTAGTAGTAGTTCAAGTTCACATGTTTAACCTTGATACTCCGAGTAGTTAACTAGGTGCAAAGCATGCAAACATTTTAGGTACAACCAACGCGGGGAATGAAGCTTAGGTACAACCAACCAGATAAAAGTATGTACTCCTACTTAATTAAACTTACGAGAAAAGTGAATATACATATATTATACCTTCTTGCTTGCGCTTTTCTCAAGTCATGTCTCCTCTTGTTCTTCTCATTTCCAAAGTGCTAGCGGCGTTCAATCTGTATTAAGCTCATAAAAAACCCAGAGATAAAACTCAAAGTTTTCTCTAAATAATATTATTGAAAACTGGAATTAAACATGACAACATAAAAAGTAAATAATAAGAAAAAAATGCATGCAAAGGTAACTAGGTGAGTGAGCTTCCCCCAAGCTTAGGCTCTTGCCTAGAAAGGTCTACTCGTTGCCACCACCATGGCCTTGATGTGAGTGGGGCCACCGAAAAGTTGGTGGTTGTCCACCAGAGTAGGAAGGTGTAGCGTCGGGTTGCCCAGCAAATGGACAAAGAGTGGTGAAGGCCTGGAGGTTGTGTGGAATCAAGTATATGTTATTATTGGCTTGGTAGAGTGTCATCTTCAACACTCTCGACATGCTGCACCAATTGATGATACTTCAGTCGAGGTACACACCTATCACCATGGCCATAATGCTACCATTGCGCCTCCCAACCGTGCTCCCCACCACTTGTCCAACTATGCCCACGTCGAAATCGGCACCAGCACCAATAGCGGCCTCCCACTGGGGATCACTCCCGGGCTCAACAAAGTGACAGTAGCCTGCATAGATCCTAGCCTGGTTAATCTGATCTAGGGTTAGCACCCACTCCTGGCCTGTACTCACATCAAAAGCTTGCGTAAGGGTCAAGCGAACAAGTATTTGCCCCCTGTTAACCAGGGGACACTTATAAGAGTTAAGAATGGGACCAAACCGAAGCTAAAACAAAAAAACTCAAATTTTCAGTTTTTTGTACTAGTAATGGAACATTCAGTTTTTTTTCTTTTGTTAACCGAACTAACTTTGATCGGTTCGGTTTTCCATTGGTAACTGAACAAAAGAATCGAACATGCAAGCACTACAACACCAAGAGTGTGTCTCCCGTGTGTGCATCGCTAAAAGGACACGCCAGGTAGCGACCATCATGGCTCATTTGATTGTTGGGGTGGGAAACCAGGGCAATAAACCCCTAGGGAGAGATTATCAAATGCACATGGGATCCCCACCACGGGGGAGATGTCCCCACTGCCCCAGGTGCCCAAATGGCAACGAGAGGGGAGGAAAGACCCCATGTGCAATGAGAGGGGCCTTGGCTGTGTGGGCAGTGAGGGCACAGATGAGGTGGTCGCGGCATGGGGGATACCCCGTTCTTCCCCATGGTCAGATCCAAAGACGGCCACCTGATGCTTGATGCCATTCTACCGGTTGGTTTGATATCTGACGAGTTCCTCTCCATGGAGTCTGGCGATTAGCATGGTGGGGGTTGGACTAGGAGCTCTGCCCTAGAAAAACCCTTGGTCGACGGTGGCCCTTGGAGAAAATGTTGAGGTACATCTCCCCAACTCCCTTCGTCCATCTTGCACGGGTGAAAACCCCAAATCCTTGGATTGGGCGGCGGCACAACAAAGTTGTTTCAACCTTGGTGGCATCATCCTGGGCGGTGGGTTGAAGCATGTGGTGCAGTGAGCTCGCATGGTTCCTGGAGGCGCCCCGGTCCTCTTGATCTTTGGTCGTGTCTTCGAGGGCGATGGGACCAGTGTCAACAAGTGGTGTTCGTGAAGGAGGAGCGACGTGGCGTCTGGCATGTCGATAACGGTGTCTCCTGATGGCATGGAGCAACCGGGTCTCGGCGGTGAACGTCTGCTGATGGACGAGCGCAAGATTGTGGTGCTGTCTAGCGTCGTGGTGGCATCAACGACAGTCCCGACAATGGTTGATGCGTCTATACCTGCTCTCAAGAGGGATCGATGTAGGACGGTGGCAACGACCTCTGAGAGTGTATCGGACCGGTGTGTGCCCCAGGCCCAGTATGAGGCTTGGTTGGGGCCTCTGGCTTTAGATGTTAGGCTTTGGTCCAAGGTCTCTTTGGTATTCGGCTCAATATGGTGGCTTCAGACTTACTGATGTATTACTTTGTAAGGTCTATATATTTTTTTTCGACAAAGGGAATATATTAATATCAAGATGATACCAATTACACCCAGCCTCTGCAACAACATAATATCCAGATCAAGTCTAGACATCATGGATGCACACAACCAAAAAATAAAAGAAGAAGAAAAAAGAAAACAAAGGCCCAGTCAAAACAAAGAGAGGCTCGCAGCAGCAAGAGCACAACCAGTGATGGCAACACCTAGACTCCGAAAAAGATTCTCCAAAAATGAATGCCTTCAAGAAGGTTATAGTGCACAAACACCATCGTCATCCGGTCCAACCATCATAGTCAGATCCTGGGTTTTCACCCTGGAGAAGGTCCAATCTCCAAACAATGCCTTCAACAAGGAAACAGCTGCCATTGACAGGTACAAGACCTAGGGTTTTCACCCCGAAAACTGAGACCGCCAAGAACGAAGTCTGCCAGTGTCGCCGCCCCACTAGGCGAGATTACTGCTGCAAGATTCCAATCGTCCGACACGCAATTTTCTTCCAATCTGCCCCATCCAGTCTTCTTCTTACATCACTGCCATTACCAAGAAGTCTCACACAGTATGAGTGTGTAGAACCTCTGGCTTTCGATCCATCTTGACATACCCACCTCCGTTAATCCCTGGCCGACGAGGTGGATAATACGATGTGGTGGCGCCGCCGCTTGTTCCTCGTCACGGTGATCTGTGCGCAGCGCCGAAGATCTCGGGCAAAGGCCACACAACGGTACCAGACAAGGAAGATCAGTGGGCAGCCGCGGATGGCATCATGCCCCTCGCCTCCGTCACTGTGGATGACCGCGGCTGGAGGGGCGCGCGCCTCGCCAGATTGTGACCGAACGGCGCTGTCCATGCCGGGATCGGCGCCACGATCTTGGCCAGGTTGTCTTGGCAGATCAGATCAGATCAACGATGGATGTGGGGATAGAAGAATGAGCTAGGGTGAGGGAGAAAATTAAGGAAAAACTAAGGACGCCCCGCCGCCGCCGTCCGCCGTCGGACGGCCTCCTCCAGCGGCGGCGGGGGTGGGGAAGGAGGTGAGGGAGGGGCCGCCGGCGGCTGGAGGTTGGATTCCCCCGTGTCGCCCGGTTGAGGACGACGCGGGGTCAATACGCGGGGTCTATATATGTGAATAATTAATAAAATGATTGTACACATCGCCCTGATGCAGAGGCCGGTTCATCCTTCTTTTAAAAAAATGTGCAACATACAAACATAATACAACAGATCATGGATAAAAATTTGAAAAAAAATCTATAAGAAATTTAGACGCATACATAAAGTTTAGAATTTAAGTACGCGCCCCCAGCCCCCATTAACGCCAGTGCTCATCTCGTCGGATCCCCGAAATGGGCTGCTTCCTGGCCCATACAGGCGACCAACATGCCAGTAGTCTCCCCAGCTGGGCTGCTTTGCTGTGAGAAGCAATGAATTTCCCGAACACTTCTAATTCGCTGGGTGGATTGGGAATCTGGCTTGAGAAGCTAGGTTTGAGGATTTGGAGAAGTTCAGAGAGGTTCCAAACACACCCTTAATATCATAGACATGCCTTCCAAAGGGGAGGTCCGTGATATTAGACGAAGGTATGCAAACAATATGACTAAGTCTGAAAGAAAAAATAAACAAGCCAAACTGTTCGGAGCATACAAATACCCAAAAGAGCGAGCAATTACTTACAAAGACCTGGTGCAACAAATATAAGAAAACAAAAGATCTCCAAATGAGCACTTCATGAGAAGGTTCACACTGTGCGCAATTAGCCGCCTACTATGTCTAACTATAAAGTTAGAAGTCCGTTGAGATTACCTGAACCTTATGTTGGATAATAATGATATAAATAATATACCATGGCCAACGGTGATACTTGATCCCTCATTGAGAGTTTAAAGCAGTACAAGATCAATAAGAAAAGAAATTTTGTTGGTAACCCCGCGGCAATATATACTCACTAGTTATTTATACATCCTCTATAACACTAAGCTCCCTAGTTTTTAAGGGTCCACATTCACTTGTGGTCTCCAATTAGAATTGGGTTCCCTATTTTAACCGGGTCAAGAATTTATCAAATATCTCTCATTCAATTCGTTTATGCCATAAACTATGCTTCTTAATTGTTAAGGCTTCATAATTAGTTGTGGCATTCAGTTTAGAATCGGGTCAACCGATTTTGACCTCTCTCATTCAATTCTTTTAATTGCCTATGTTTTCTAATTTTAAAACACTTTCATTGAATTGTGGTATTCAATTTTGGATTGGATTTATGATTTTGACCCATTAAACATTTTTTATATCAATCAGCAACGACCACCCTATAAAAACATATCAATCCCGCGTACCCTCCCACCACCTAGAAAAAAGAAGCGTCACCATGTGATACCGTAGCACCAATATAGCACATGCAACCATCAACACAGAAATTTCCCCACATAAATATATGTTGGTTGGCGGATAACACTCGAAACAACGGATAACACAGAACCACACTCCGAAAGGACCCATCAAATCACCGCATAATAAAAAAATTAAAACACACACCATCATCTCCCCTCACCCACCAAACTAAGTATTCCATGATTTCCAAAATATAGGGGTATTAGTTTTTTGAAAAGTCATTTCTTTCACTTTTGATCAAGTTCAAAGCGAAAAATATCGACATCCACAATATTAAACAAAAAAATGAAAATTCATTTCATGATGAATCTAATCCAAATATATCAAATCGGTATGATTAGATTTGTAGATAATTTTTTTCTAACAGAGTGAGTTTTTTTAAGAACCCAACAACACCAACGGTGCAGCAAAGCGTGCCCAACCCTTCTAGTACTGACTAATTCCAGTTTTGTGCTATGGTTTCCAACTCAATCATTTTGACTGTGTTGGAATGCATTGGAATGCAGGTGTGGTACTAGGAGAAATTTTACGTGGACAAGATTAACAAATTATAACATAGATTAGTCTCCTCATCAGAAGCCTTTGATTCGGTTCTGGGACAAGGAGAAGGTGACAAAGAGGGAGAATGTCCACTTTGCGGAGGGAGATGTATGTAAATGATTTGCTACATGTCCACTGCCATAGAATTTAGTTTTACTTTTTTACTTCAACATACTAACCATTCATCTTGTATCTTCAAGATAGATTATTGAGCACCTCATCAGTGATGTGGAGTATGTACTACACAGACCTGTCCATGCCAGCAATGAAGTACGCACAATCTGAACCCTATTTATTGCATTTTCATACTACAAAACGTATTGTAAGTATATTCATCCTTCTATATGCATGGTCACATATTGCAAAAAAGTTATACAACTATGCAAATAATAGAAGATAAAATCACTCAAAAATACACGGATGAACATAAGTACTTCAAGTCACTTGTTGATGGTTTAATTGACATTGAACTCAATACAAACCTGACCAACAAAACCCTACTCCGTGTTGTCAAGTGAATAGAGGTAAAGTCATATTCACAAATGTATAGTTTTATCTTGCACATTCTTGTGTGAATAAAGCACCCCTTATTTCAAATGCAGGATGATAGGTTCGTTCTGCCCGACATACCAAATTAATAAATTCAAGTTATTTAGAAGATATCCTACTTATCTATTAGTGTGGATCAACGCATGTTAACCACTCATTCTCCTTTATGTACAAGCTTTTGTAAGAAGGGTGACAAGTGCACATGGCACAAGGGCGCACACAAAAGACATGATGAAGAGGAAGGAGAATCTACCGAACATGACAGTGACACACCTACCAAGCGACAGTGAGGTCTTCAAGCACTAAATCGTCATCCGCAAAAGAAGATCAACACATATATGTGATGAGGATGAGATATTAATGCCAACGGGACACTGCGCTGGTCAACCACCAAATCAACCTCTGTTTTCATTAAGGAAGATGGGTATTCGTACTATGACCATGAAAAGAGGCAACTTGATGGTAGGTCGCACGCATCTTTCCAATCATCCATTGGATAACATTGTTCTATCTATAGTTTATAACATGGATAAATCCACATACTAAGTGCGGGTGTAAGGGCATATTTATCCCCAAGATGTTTTGGTGATTGATGACAATGCTTTTGCAGACTAATCGTGTGCGTTAAGTTCTTTCAGAGATTCATCCATTGGCACGAGATGATTACCTCCCCTCGGTGTGTCATTCAAGACGGTGTAGCTCCTTCGTCTCTCTGTTGGTGGACTAGTTTCGTAGGAGTCACCGTACTATCAAGAGGGGATCCGCTTTGGTAAGGCTAGGGTGGAATCAACACGTACACATCCGTTTCATACCCAATGTCTTCCTTCCCGCTTCGATGGAGCAACCTTTCCTTCCCTATCCCTGCCCTGACCTACCCCAGCGGTAGTACCGCGGTCTTCAGCGGTAGTACCGCCGAAGCACTCAAGCGGTAATACCGCTCTCGGAGCGGTAGTACCGCTCCCCAGCGGTAGTACCGCTTGAGGTCTTCGGCCGTAGTACCGCAGTAGTTCCGCGCTACTACCACTTCGATTCTCGACCGATGTTTTTCATGTCAGGTTTTACGGTACTAAGTGCGGTAGTACCGCTCCAAGCGGTAGTACCGCGCCTACTCCCACGGTAGTACCGCTCTGGGGCTGGGTCTCTGATCTCCTCGCCAGCGCGGCAGTACCGCTGGGTGAGAGCGGTAGTACCGCCCTCAGCGGTAGTACCGCCCTGCCCAAGCGGTAGTACCGCTCTGTGCGTGGCTGTTCAGTGGGGTAACGATTGGATTGGTTCCCCCACTATATAAAGGTGTCTTCTTCCTCCAAGTTGACTTAGCTCTTTTCCCCAAAAGCTCCATTGTTGCTCCAAGCTCCATTTTCGCCCGATCTCTCTCCCTAGCCAATCAATCTTGTTGATTTGCTCGGGATTGGTTGAGAAGGCCCCGATCTACACTTCCACCAAGAGAAATTTGATTCCCCCCACTTATCCCTAGCGGATCTTGTTAGTCTTGGGTGTTGAGCACCCTAGACGGTTGAGGTCACCTCGAAGCCATACTCCATTGTGGTGAAGCTTCGTAGTGTTGTTGGGAGCCTCCAAGTGTTGTGGAGATAGCCCCAATCTTGTTTGTAAAGGTTCGGTCGCCGCCTTCAAGGGCACCAATAGTGGAATCACAGCATCTCGCATTGTGTGAGGGCGTGAGGAGATTACGGTGGCCCTAGTGGCTTCTTGGGGAGCATTGTGCCTCCACACCGCTCTAACGAAGACGTACTTCCCTTTAAAAGGAAGGAACTCCGGTAACACATCCTCGTCTCCACCGGCTCCACTCTTGGTTATTTCGTGCCTTTACTTTTGCAAGCTTACTTGTGTTGCATCTATTGCTTGCTTGTGTGCTAGGTGTCTTTGCATCATATAGGTTGTTCACGTAGTTGCACATCGAGACAACCTATTTCATTGCAAGGTTTAAATTGTTAAAGAAAAGCTTAAAAATTGTTAGTTACCTATTCACCCCCCCCCCTCTAGTCAACCATATCGATCCTTTCAATTGGTATCAGAGCCTCGTCTCTTTATTAAGGACTTTGCCGTCCGAAGAGTATGGTTGACACCAACGACGGTGCGGAGGAACACTCCGGTGTGAATCCCATCTCGTCTTCGGCCAAAGGGTGAACCTCGGTCTCACGTGAGGAATTCAATGTGGCTTTAGACACATTGAAAACCTCCATGACGGCCGAGGTTAAAAGCATGTTTTCTGAATTTCTAGAAGGACTTAAACTATCTACCTCGCCGATGAAAGTGGGTGATCCCACTAACAAGGTGACGGATGCTACCTCCGACAAGGGGGAAGCTAACAATGAAAAGAGTCCTTCTACTAGTGGTAGAAATGGCACCGGCATCTTTGCCCATGTGGAACCCCCAATTTATGGAGGGCCGATCCCCTCCACTCATTTGAATCATGCCGGTCCTCCTCCTAAATATGAGAAGCATGAAGATTTTGACTCTTGGGTTTATCGCTTCAAGCGTCATTTAAAACATGTGAACACTAACCTTTGGAGAATCATTGAAGAAGGTTTCTATCCTCATGACCCAAGCAACTTCACCCCTCGAGAAGCCGTGGACAATCAATTCAATGAGAGTGCTCTCTTCATCATCCAAGATGCTATCCTTCCCGAAGATCTCCCTCATCTTCGACCTCATGTCATGGCTAAAGAAGCATGGATATGTGTCGAGGATCTCTATCGAGGAAGTGCTAGCATTCAACGCTCCAACTATGAAGTGGTGCAAGATGAAGCCGATGAGTTTGCAATGCAAGAAGATGAAGAACCTCGTGAGCTCTTTCGAAGAGTGACCAAACTCGCGGTCGCACTTCGAGATCATGGAAGCAAGGACACGGATGACAATTGGATCAAGCGCAAGTTCCTCAAGGCCATGATGCCCTACAACAAGGCCATGTCCTCCATCATTCGTCAAAGACCGGACTTCCACTCCATGACCTCAAGTGAAGTGTTGGATGAGTTCATTGCAATGAGCATCTTGGACAAGACCGCCGACAATGCGGTGCTCCGTTCTCAAGGAAAAGGCCACCTTTCCTCATATGGTATTAATTGATAATGCATGTGCTACTAACCCGTGTTGTGAGCATGTGCATCTTGTGGAGGAGAATGCCAAGTTGAAGGATCAACTTGAGAAAGGCCTTGTAACATGCATTCAAGGTGAGAAGAACCTCAACGACCTCTTGAGCAATCAAAAGGAAGTTGTGGCCAAGGAAGGAATTGGATTTGCACCCAAGTCCAAGAGCAAGAAGAAGAAGAACGACAAGACCAAACATCCTCCTCCTCTCAAGCAAACTTTTGTAAAAGAGGGAGAGGGTGCTCCTAAGGAGAAGAAGGAAAAAGTGAAGGGAGTTGACGCTCAAAAGGGCAAAAGCATTTCCTCCAACAAAGTCGGCGACTTTAACCCGTCATATGTGTTGTGCCGTGCTAGTGATGGACATGTTTATGCTAAATTTGTTGGTTCTCCTTATGAGTATATTGAATGGTCTATTTGGGTTCCCAAGACCCTTGTTACTAACGTCAAAGGACCCATTACTAAATGGGTACCTAAAACCAAGCATTGATCTCTTGTAGGTGTTTGCTTCCGGTGGGGGATCATGGTTGCTCGATAGTGGAGCAACAAATCATATGACCGGGAGCAAGGACATGGTGGTGGACGTGCAAAAGATTCCATCTATGCCCAACAATGTTGAGTGGGGTGATGCATCACATTCTAAGGTATTGGGTCTCGGCAAGGTTGTCATTTCTCATGATCTAACGATCGAGAAAGTCATGCTTGTTGAGTCCCTTGCATACAATTTGCTTTCCATTCGTCAACTTGCACTCATGGGTTTTGCTACTTTCTTTGACATTGATACCGTGGCCCTCTTGTGGAGCAAGACTCTTAAAGTAGCCTTTGTTGGGCATGTCGAGAACGGTCTCTATGTGATTAACTTTTCGGAGCGACCCACTAAGACCGCGACATGCCTAATGGCTAAAGTTGACGTGGGATGGCTTTGGCATCACCGTTTAGCCCACGTCAATATGAGATCTTTGCAAAGTCTTCTCAAGGGGGACCATGTTCGTGGACTAACAAATGTTAGTTTTGCCAAAGATCGTTCTTGCAGTGCTTGCATTGAAGGAAAGCTTCATGAGAAGGCTCACCCTCCCTCGACCATCATCTACTCGAAGAGACCCTTGGAGCTCCTTCACATGGATCTCTTTGGGCCTCCATCTTTTGATAGTCTTGGAGGAAGAAAGTATTGCTTGGTGATTGTGGATGATTATTCAAGATACACTTAGGTATACTTCTTCAAGAGGAAGAGTGAGACTCAACAAACCGTCATCAACTTTGCAAATGAAGCTCAACGTTAACATAATGCAAAGATCTTGACAATCAGAAGTGACAACGCCACCGAGTTCAAGAACTACACCTTGGATGAGTTTCTTAGTGATGAGGGGATCAAGCACCAATATGCTGCTCCATATACCCCTCAACAAAATGGTGTGGCGGCGAGGAAGAACCGGACGTTGATGGATGCGGCTAGGACCATGATGGCGGAGTTCAAGTCTCCATACAACTTTTAGGCCGAAGCCATCAACACCGCATGTCATGCATCCAATCGGCTCTATCTCCGCAAAGGCTTGAACAAGACTCCTTATGAGATACTCATCGGCAACAAGCCCAACCTCAAGTACTTCCGGGTGTTCGGTTGTAAGTGTTTCATTCTCAAGAAAGGTGTTCGTTTGTCTAAATTTGAGGCTAGAGCTCATGAGGGCATATTTGTTGGTTATGCTACAAACTCTCATGCTTACCGTGTTCTCAACAAGTCCACCGGACTCATTGAGGAGACGTGTAACATGGAGTTTGACGAAAATAACGGCTCCCAAGTGGAGCAAAGTGGTACTTGTGATGTAGGTGATGAAATTCCTCCCCAAGCCATAAGAAGAATGGGTATTGGTCATATTCTACCCATTGAGGAACCCCTTGTGGCCGAAGGAGAAGGACAATGCTCCACTCAAGTGGAGCCATCACCTCCCCAAGACCCACACGCTTCCGAAGAACAAAGTGAAGGTCCTCAACCTCGTGAACAAGACCAAAGGCAAGATCAACCTCAAGATGGTGGTGTACCTCTAAATGATGCCCAAGGTCAAGTTCTCCCCCTCGAGCAAGTTCAAGATCATGAGCAAGCTCAAGATCAAGAACAAGCTCAAGACGGCGCTCAAGATAATCAAGTTAACCCTCCTCCTTCCACATCCGAGGAGGAATTAGAGCGTCGTGCCGCGAAGATTGCTTCAAAGCTCACCACCCAAGGCCATCTCATGGAAAATGTGGTTGGAAGCCTAAGAAAGGGGGTAAGCACTCATAGACAATTAGCAAACTATTGTGAACATCACGCGTTTGTCTCTTGTGTTGAACCCCAAAAGGTCTATGAGGCGCTCGAAGACTCGGATTGGCTCAATGCCATGCATGAAGAACTCAACAACTTCGAGTATAACAAAGTGTGGAGATTGGTGCCAAGGCCATCGGGGGACCACAACGTCATTGGAACCAAGTGGATTTTCAAGAACAAGCAAGATGCTCATGGGAACATCATTCGCAACAAGGCAATATTGGTAGCACAAGGCTACTCCCAAGTCGAGGGTATCGACTACGGTGAAACCTTTGCTCCCGTTGCTCGTCTTGAATCCATAGGTTTGTTGATTTCTTATGCTTCCCATCACAACTTTAAGTTGCAACAAATGGATGTGAAAATTGCTTTCCTTAATGGTCCTATTAATGAGTTGGTCTATGTCAAGCAACCCCCCGGGTTCGAGGATCCCTACTTCCCGGATCATGTGTATCAACTCGATAAGGCACTCTATGGCCTTAAACAAGCCGCACGTGCGTGGTATGACCACCTTACCGAGTTGTTACAAGATCGTGGATTTGAAGTGGGGCTAATCGATCCCACTCTTTTTACTAAGAAGGTCAAAGGGGAGTTGTTTGTATGCCAACTATATGTTGATGGCATTATCTTTGGTTCCCCTAACAAAGCTTTCAATGAGGAATATGCCGCTCTCATGACCTCCAAGTTCCAGATGTCTTCAATGGGAGAGTTGAAGTTCTTCCTTGGTTTTGACATTAAACAAAGAAGAGAAGGAACCTTCATCAACCAAGCCAAATACACTCAAGACATGCTAAAAAGATTCAAGCTAAGTGATGTCAAGCCGGCTACTACTCCAATGCCCACCAAGTGCCAACTTGACATTGATCCCAATGGTAAAGCGGTGGATCAAAAGGTATATCGCTCCATGATTGGCTCCTTGCTTTACCTTTGTGCATCTAGACCGGATATCATGTTGAGTGTGGGGATGTGTGCACGGTTTCAAGCCGCACCGAAGGAGAGTCACTATGTGGCGATCAAGCGAATCTTTCGATATTTGGCTCATACCCCAAACTTTGGCTTATGGTACCCAAGAGGGGCGGACTTCAAGCTTGAAGGATTTACGGATTCCGATTGGGCGGGAGACAAAGTGGATAGGAAGTCCACTTCTGGAGGGTGCCAATTTCTTGGGTGCTCTTTGGTGAGTTGGTCTTCCAAAAAGCAAAGTTGTGTGTCTCTCTCGTCCACCGAAGCGGAATATGTGGCGGCCGGTAGTTGTTATGCACAACTCTTATGGATGAGGCAAACTTTAAAGGAATACGGTGTCATTTGTGACAAAGTGCCTCTTTGGTGTGACAACGAAAGTGCCATCAAGATTTCTCTCAACCCGGTGCAACACTTCAAGATGAAGCATATTGAGATTCGGTATCATTTCATCCGGGATCACATTAGGCGAGGGGAGATCGAGCTCAAGTATGTCAACACTCATGATAACCTTGCAGATATTTTCACGAAGTTGGATGAAGCAAGATTTCGCGAGTTAAGGCATGAGCTAAATATCATTGATTCGAGCAATGTGACTTGAACCCTTGCACATCCCACCTCACTCAACTTGATGTCTAGTTTAGTTGTAGGCATGGACATAGGGGGAGTGTTGTTCTTTCAATGAACTTTCCCTCCCCCCATTATGCATAAAACGATCAACTCTTTCACATTAGCCATCTTTGATGGTACTTGTGCTTCAAAGACGAGTTTTGGTCATGGGCCCAAGGATAATTCTTCGTGGTGCCATACCAATTGACTCAAACATAGGTGGCTCCGGCCACCGCCCTCTCTTGAGAGAGGCCAGTGCTCGCCCCGTTTCGTGTGGTTGTTTGCTAAGAGTGGGTTCTGGACCGTTGTTAGTGTGTGTGTTGCCTTGTTAGTCTTTTCTTTCTCTTGACCTTGCTTTCTCGTCTCCGTGGCATTTTTCCGTGTGTCTAGAAGTCTTTTTGTTGCTGAGCGGTACTACCGCTGGTGTCGAGCGGTACTACCGCTCCAAGCGGTACTACCGCCCTCCAGCGCGGTACTACCGCTGTGAGGCGCAGGCAGGGGGTTATATCAGGGCAGGGGGAGTTTCTTCTCCCCCATACCCATTCGCACGCCCCCTCGCTCTATTCCTCTCTCCAACAACCGGTGCCGCGGGAGGGCTCCGGCGGATCTCCCTCTCCGGGGCGTTCCTCTCCATTTCCTTCGGTGGAAACGATCCCCACCTTGTCCTCTTTCCATGGATGCCGGTATTGCCCCCGTTCCCTCTCTCTTCTTGTCTAGATTTCCAATCTAGCACCTTAGGGGCAATAGCAGTTGCATCTCTAGATTTTTGGCTAAATCTAGGCTTGAGTAGGATGGAGAATGCTTCTAGGCAGTTTGGATTGTTGTTTGGTTGGAGCATTTTTGAATTTGGTAGGACGGTAGTGCCGGATCTGATCACGGTAGTTGGAAACTGTTGTTTCCCCGTCTCGAGCGGTACTACCGCTCTCTCCAGAGCGGTACTACCGCTTGGGGTGGTACTACCGCTCGCAGGTCGCGGTACTACCGCCCTCTACCAGTTTCCACAATGCTCTTTCCTCTCAGTGATCTTTTTGCTCGTGTTTTGTGGCTTATGCTCGTTCTTTCTGGTTGTTTGCGTGTTCTTGTGTGTGGTTCCAGGTGATGAGCTTCCTGAGCGTCAGGCTCGTCGTGTCAACCCCGGTCGTGCCACGTCCTAGCGCTACCGCACCACTGAGTCTGCCGGAGGTTCTTCAAGTGCTCCACCTCCACCTCAACTCCAGAAGAAGCCTGGTGTCAAGCCGAAGCCAAGCAAAACCGTGCCAGAGATGTAGCCCAAGGAGTTCTGGTCAAGGCGTCGCCGCAACCCGTATGAGGCCAACCAAGATCCCACTTTGATCAACCGTCCGTTCTGGAACAGGTTCCAGTTTGCCATCTTCTTTGATGTTCTCAAAGCCAAGAAGAACCTCTTTGTCAACGTGCACTCCATCGACACGGACCATATGGAGAAGGATCCTGAATACTATTCTTGGGGTCATGCAATTCAACAAAGATTATGATGCTGATATTGTGGCCCAATTCTATGCCACGGTTCATCTCGGGACTGATGAGGACATGACACTGACTTGGATGACCAATGGCAGGTTGCTTTCAGTCAAGTGGAAAGCTTTCATGGAGTTGATTGGGGTGCAAGATCTAGGCCTTGAGTCTCCCATCGGCTTTCGCCCACACCGCAACACCAACGCCACCCACAAGCAAGCTCTATGGCCCTACTACACTTTGAGGATCAACCCTGAGACAAAGAAGGAAACTTATGAGCTGCCTGCTTATCTGGATATTCTTCACCGTGTCTTCAGAGAGACTCTTTTCCCTCATATCGGGAATCTGGATATGGTTCACTCCTATCTCGTGGACATGCTTCTCTTTTGCTAGCGTCAAAAGGAATAGAACACCGGAGAGCCCCTGGATATCTCTCATGTTATGTGGTCTGAACTGTTGTCTGCTATCTCCGAGCGCAAGTGCCCGATTTATGGTCCATTTATCATGCTGCTTATTGAGAAGGCCTGGGCTCATCTCTATCCCCAGGAGATGCTGGAGACTGGAGAGTTGGTCTCTCACGACATCAAGCGTCTGAGGAAGAAGGATAACCGGGGCACTCAGGCCCCTAAGACTGGAGTTCCTTTGTCTGGTACTGCCATGGGGGCCGAGGAGGAGACTGGGGATGAGGCTGAAGATGATGATGATGACTACGTGCCTTCTGAGGCAGAGCCCTCTTGGGCAAAGAAGCTCAAGCTCAAGATGAAGAAGCTGTTCTGCATGGAGTCTCACGGTCAGTACATGACTCATGTGGCTGAGAAGAAGGCCCGAGGTCGTCACAAGGAGCTCATGCGTCAGTTGGGTGCTACAGTTTACAATGGATCTGAGGACCAGCTTACTGAGGAGGAGGAGTGGATTCAGCAACACTGCCCGTGGACCGATTCTGATGCCGAGCACTTCCCGACTGACGACGGTGGCGCAGATGATCCCGCTGACATCTGATGTGTGTGTCCCTCTATTGCTATCACCTAGAGCCATAGCAACACTCCCTCTCCTTTTTGGTGTCTCGATGCCAAAGGGGGAGAGAGTTTAGGGATTTGTGCTTTGTGCCTTTGTGTCTTCCGTCTTCTGTGTTTGTGTTTTCCTCGCAATTTGCTTTTTTGGTTTGTGTCAGTGAGACCTAAGTTCCAATCATATGGTGTGAGACATATGCTACATTATCTTTCCAGTATCATTATCTATGTCACTATCTAGCTTATGAGTTGCTTGCTCATCCTGTTAAGTCATCTATGCTGCTCTCATATACCTTGCTTAGGTGGTTGGTCTCTAAAATGTAGGGGGAGCGTTGATCCTAGTATGTGTGTCGTGCAGTCCAAAGCACTTATCTAGATAGCACACATCTAGGGGGAGCCCATCTACATTTTAGGACGGTGGGGTTTGTGCCCTTACCCTATATCTCTCATGTTTGTGCAAATCCCGTATTGTCATCAATCCACCAAAAAGGGGGAGATTGTAAGGGCATATTTATCCCCAAGATGTTTTGGTGATTGATGACAATGCTTTTGCGGACTAATCATGTGCGTTAAGTTCTTTCAAAGATTCATCCATTGGCACGAGACGGTTACCTCCCCTTGGTGTGTCATTCAAGATGGTGTAGCTCCTTCGTCTCTCTATTGGTGGACTAGTTTCGTAGGAGTCACCGTACTATCAAGAGGGGATCCGCTTTGGTAAGGCTAGGGTGGAATCAACACGTACACATCCGTTTCACACCCAATGTCTTCCTTCCCGCTTCGATGGAGCAGCCTTTCCTTCCCTGTCCCTGCCCTGACCTACCCCAGCGGTAGTACCGCGGTCTTCAGCGGTAGTACCGCCGAAGCACTCAAGCGGTAGTACCGCTCCCGGAGTGGTAGTACCGCTCCCCGAGTGGTAGTACTGCTTGAGGTCTTCGGCCGTAGTACCACAGTAGTTCCGCGCTACTACCGCTTTGATTCTCGACCGATGTTTTTCGTGTCGGGTTTTACGGTACTAAGTGCGGTAGTAGAGGCGGTAGTACCGCGCCTACTCCCACGGTAGTACCGCTCTGGGGCTGGGTCTCTGATCTCCTTGCCAGCGCGGCAGTACCGCTGGGTGAGAGCGGTAGTACCGCCCTCAGCGGTAGTACCGCCCTGCCCAAGCGGTAGTACCGCTCTGTGCGTGGCTGTTCAGTGGGGTAACGGTTGGATTGGTTCCCCCACTATATAAAGGTGTCTTCTTCCTCCAAGTTGACTTACCTCTTTCCCCCAAAAGCTCCATTGTTGCTCCAAGCTCCATTTTCGCCCGATCTCTCTCCCTAGCCAATCAATCTTGTTGATTTGCTCGGGATTGGTTGAGAAGGCCCCGATCTACACTTCCACCAAGAGAAATTTGATTCCCCCCACTTATCCCTAGCGGATCTTGTTACTCTTGGGTGTTGAGCACCCTAGACGGTTGAGGTCACCTCGAAGCCATACTCCATTGTGGTGAAGCTTCGTGGTGTTGTTGGGAGCCTCCAAGTGTTGTGGAGATAGCCCCAATCTTGTTTGTAAAGGTTCGGTCGCCGCCTTCAAGGGTACCAATAGTGGAATCACGACATCTCGCATTGTGTGAGGGCGTGAGGGGAATACGGTGGCCCTAGTGGCTTCTTGGGGAGCATTATGCCTCCACACCGCTCTAACGGAGACGTACTTCCCTTAAAAGGAAGGAACTTCGGTAACACATCCTCGTCTCCACCGGCTCCACTCTTGGTTATTTCGTGCCTTTACTTTTGCAAGCCTACTTGTGTTGCATCCTTTGCTTGCTTGTGTGCTAGTTGTTTTTGCATCATATAGGTTGTTCACGTAGTTGCACATCTAGACAACCTATTTCATTGCAAGGTTTAAATTGTTAAAGAAAAGCTTAAAAATTGTTAGTTGCCTATTCACCCCCCCTCTAGTCAACCACATCGATCCTTTCAGCGGGTCTGAAGAAACACAAGAATGGGTAAACAACCAAGATGATAAAATGCCTTAGGTTATTTTTTCAAACCTGCACTTAGTATGTGGATTTATCCATGTTAAAATTATAGAAGACCAGTGCTATATAACTAGATGATAGACAATGATGTGTGCAACATGCCACAAAGTTGCCTCTTTTCATGGTCATAGCAGGAATACTCATCTTCCTTCTTGACAAGAGAGATTGATTTACTGACTGAGCAGCGCAACGTCCCATTGGCATCAATGTTTGTGGTATCCTCATCAGCTAGATGTGTTATATCTTCTTCTGCAGATGGCGAATTAATTTCTGAAGGCCCTCGTTGCTGCTTGGCAGGTGTTGTTGTCATGTTCGCTAGATTCTCTCCATCTTCATCTTGTCTTCTGTGTGGTCCCTTGTGACATGTGCACTTCTCACGCTTCCTACAAAAAGGCTTGTACATAAAAGAGAACGAGTGTTTAACATGCAGTAAGCCACACTAATAGATAAGTAAAGTGTCTTTTAAATAACCTGAATTTCTTCATCTGGTATGTTGGATCTGTTATCATGCATGGGAAATAAGGGTGTTCTCTTTCACACAACAATTTGCAAGATAAAATTGTGCATTTGTAAATATGGCTTTACCTCCAAACAGAGTAGAGTTCTGTTGGTCAGATTTGTATTCAGTTTAATGTCAGTTAAACCATCAACAAGTGGCTTGAAGTACTTATGTTTGTCCATGTATTCTCTTTGGGTGGTTTTATGCTTGACTACTAGCATAGTTGTATGAATTTATTGCAATATGTGGCCCTACATTTAGAAGGATGAATACAGTTAATGCTTGCAATAACTGGGGTTCAGATTGTATGTACTTCATTGGTGGCACGCAAAGATCTGTGTAGTACAATCTCGACATCACTCATTAGTTGCTCAATAATCTACTTTGAAAAATACAAGATAAATGGTTAGTATGTCGTAGTAAAGAAATTGAATATCAATTTTGTGACCATGGACATGTAGCAAATCATTTACATACATCTCTCTCTGCAAACCGGGCCTTCTCCCTCTTTGCCACCTTCTCCTTGTCCTAGAACTAAAACAAAGGCTTCTAAAGAGGAGAATAATCTATGTCTATATTGTGCAGAGCGAGGTTAGCAACAAGATTTCTTATTTATTGCTCTTGTACTGCTTTATGCTCTAAGTGAGGTTATAAGGGTCAGGTTTACTCAATTTATACAATTTATGGTTATGTAATCTGAACTGACTTCTGACTTTGTAGTTAGACATAATAGGCGACTGATTGCGCACAATGTGTACCTTCTCATGAAGTGTCCATCCGTAGATCTTTTGTTTTCTTTGATGTATTGCACCAGGCCTTCGTAAGCAATTGCTCGCTCTTTCGGGCTTTATATGCCGTGAACAATTTGGCTTCTTTCTGTTTTCTTTTGGACTCAATCGTTTTGTGTGCATGCCTTTGTTTAATTTCGGGTGCCTCGCCTTCTGAAGGCAGGCCCATGATATTTACTACTTACTCTACCTTTATCGTTAACTGTTTTCTGTTTTCCTAACAAAATTTATTTTCTGTTGACAACAAATACCTCAACTTATGTATTGAAAGCTAGTTTCTTTACTGGACGAATTTGAATATTGCATAGATGTAGTAATAACCCCTTAAGATTAGGTTTGCAATATTTTCCCTCTGATTGCCATGCAACACTTCCCAAATAAGGTCATAAATAGCACCTTGATAGCAGACCGCGTGCTGTGACAAGTTATTAATAGCAAAATATATATCATAATAATTAGATAAATTGCAAAAAGGTAAGCAAAGGCAAAATGTAGTGTGACAAGTTGTTATTACGTACATGTGCTGCTTTTCAATAAAATAATATATACATACCTTCTGTCTAGCCATCGACCCTTTATTTACACAAGCCATGACGGATGATGCATCCTAACATTAGCGGATGACAAAAAAAGTTAGAAAGGTCATAACTTTTTTTTCTTTGGCAACGAAATTCCATATCTCACTAAAAGAAAATTGAGCTTATATGTACCTGTGCATTCTGTGGCTTCGGTGTGATAGGAGTGTGTCAATAAGTAGTCCCACTTTTCTTCCTTGAAGAATTCATGGCAGGTGATGCTTGCTGATAAGAGGCACACCACAACAGATACATGTCAATCATATGGGAAAATTTGAAGAAGAAGAAGAAAAAATCAAATATATGTTCTTGTTCCACCCTACATGGCCTAGCTTTAATTAACAAAATTTGATTAATGATGATTATTGGAGACCAAAAGAAGGAGTTGCATTGTTCCCTATACATGATACTCCCACCTTTCCAGTTTAAATTAAGAAGAGTTCTGTAAACAACAATCAGGGCCGGCTCTATGTCTTTTAAGGCCCTAAGGCGAAGTCGCGATATGGGCCTTTAAGACTATCTATAATGTATATAGATGTATATACACATATGTATCTAATTTCATATGAAAAACTTCCGGTGGTTAAAAAATAAGTTTCATTGCGCATTTCCTGTTGCAAAAATCACGTGTATTCACGCTGCCATGCCACTGTGCCGTCTTCCTCAGGTGCAAACAGAGGCCGATGCGTGAAGCATGAATACTAATTACATAATGCTTTCAGCAATCAGAGCAAAAGAGATGTGCTAACATATGCTATTTAAAAAAATTGAAACTACAGGTACGCGGCTTTACTTCAAACTGATACATATGTGATACGGCAATAGAGTTCTAGCTAGACATATTCTTTCAGCAAATAAAACAGCGACTTGACCAATTGGACGAGTTCAAGTGCTTAGCACTAGATAGATCAATTACCACACAGCAGTGCTACAATGAACAGAGCTAGTCTTTTCAAATAATGAGGACTAATTAGCAGCTACTACAAACTTTAAACCACCACGTACTAATCCATGGATGCTAGCTAGACGTGATGAGTGATTAGTCAGCTAGCAGTGCTACCGATTCAGCAAGTCCTAACACCCTGCTACTGGGTAATAAAAGCATCGCATAAATCGTAGGTCTGACCTTGTACCCTGGAGCTGAGCGGCAGGTTTCCTACGATGGCTGCACTCGTGGTATGCGTGGCGCGATTGAAACGATGCCAATCGGCTAGGGCGATGCAAGGGTAGCAGAGACGCCGTCAGGACGGCAACCGGCAGCGATCCTGGGCAGCAGCGGCGGCGACGGGGAATCATAGGGCTTGAAGCCTTGATCCTAGGCAGCGGCGGCGATTTGTGAGCGGCTTCTCCTAGTTATCCTTCGCCGCGTGAATCTGGGCCAACCCAGTTGTCGGAAGGATCTTTCCAATTCCTTTCCCTTTCGTTTTCTTTTTTCATGTTCGTTTTATCTTCCCTGTTTGGTTTTCATTTTTTTCATTTCTTTTCTTTATCATTTTCATTTTCAATCTGCGACTGCGAGCCTCTTTCAAACTCATGAACATTTTTTTTGTAATAATGCACATTTTCTGAATTCATGTTTTTTTGAAATGACGAACATTTTTTTTACAAATTTGTGACATTTTCGAAATTGTGGAATTTTTTGAACTCGTAAACATTTTCTCAAATTAGCTAACATTTACGTATTTGCGAGTATTTTTGGAATTCATGAATTTTTTACAAATTCACTAACATTTTTCGAAATTTGTGAACATTTTTACAAAACATATGAACATTTTCTGAATTTGCAAACGCTTTTCTAATATCAGGATTTTTTTGAATTCGTGAACATTTTTGAAAAATGGTTTAATTTTTCAATTCATGAACGTTTTTCGAAGTCCGGAACAATTTTTAATTCATGAACCTTATTTTAAGTTTGTAAACAATTTTTAAAATCCAAGAATATTTTTAAAATTCGTGAATCACTCTTGAAATTCAGACCTTTTTATCCTGAGCATTTTTATAGAATCAAAAAACAAAAACAAAAAATATAAAAAATAAGGAAAAATGAACAAGAAAACCAGGGCGCCCAGCCCCTTAGTGAAAGCGTACGCGATTGCTTGCTATCCGCGACCCACTCTCGGGAATAGGAGCTGAGCGTTCCTACGAGGTTAAACATTGATCAACCTACTAGCCTTCTATGCAGAGATAAGAGCATCTCCAGCCGTTCGGTCCCCCAGGACGCCGAAAAAGAGCGTCCTAGGGGTGTGTCGGCAACAAACTCGGTGCTGGGGCGGTTCGGCATCCAGCCGTTGCCCTCAGGCGCCGAATTCAGCCCAGCAATCGGCCCAAATATGTCTAAAAAACGGTCCGATAACTACGTGAATAGGCCTATTTTCAGCGCGGTTCGGCGGGTTTCGGCGTGAATTTTCGCATACAAATAGAAATCAATTAGTTCGTCACATAGTTCGGCCTGTTTCGGAGTGTTTCATCACATAAAACAAATAGTCACTACAAATTATATAGTTTAACAAATAAAAACTCAAGTTTCATCACATGTCATTCCCGGCCTCGCCCTTGAGCCTCCATAGGTGCTCCGCCAGATCATGTTGCATGCATCTGTGGGTCTCGGATCTCCTGACGCATATTGAGGTAGTCAGTCCAGTTTGCCGGTATCTGATGATCAACTTGGGCAAGAGGACCCTGCACGTAATATGGTTCAGTGTCAAACACTGGCTCTTCCTGCTCGCTCTCAATGATCATGTTGTGCAAGATGACACAGCAAGTCATGATCTCCCACATATGATCTTTCGATCATGTGATGGACTCGGTCATGCGCCCATAGTCGTCGAGTGAATCACCGGGAGCTCCGTATGCAAGCATCCTCATAGCTGTCGTGCACTTCTGGATCGAGGTGAATCCAAGTGTGCCGGTGCAATCCTTCTTGCACTTGAAGTAGCTGTCGAACTCCCAGATGGAATTCACAATCCGGAGGAAAAACTTTCGGTTCATCTATTGGAAATATGCCGTATAGGCAATAATAAAATGATTATTATTATATTTCCTTGTTCATGATAATTGTCTATTATTCATGCTATAACTGTATTAATCGGAAACCGTGATACATGTGTGAATACATAGACCACAACATGTCCCTAGTGAGCCTCTAGTTGACTAGCTCGTTGATCAACAGATGGTCATGGTTTTCTGACTATGGACATTGGATGTCATTGATAACGGGATCACATCATTAGGAGAATGACGTGATGGACAAGACCCAATCCTAAGCATAGCACAAGATCGTGTAGTTCATTTGCTAAAGCTTTTCTAATGTCAAGTATCAGTTCCTTAGACCATGAGATTGTGTAACTCCCGGATACCGTAGGAGTGCTTTGGGTGTACCAAACGTCACAACGTAACTGGGTGACTATAAAGGTGCACTACAGGTATCTCCGAAAGTGTCTGTTGGGTTGGCATGAATCGAGACTGGGATTTGTCACTCCGTATGACGGAGATGTATCTCTGGGCCCACTCGGTAATGCATCATCATAATGAGCTCAATGTGACTAAGTGGTTAGTCACGGGATCATGCATTATGTAACGAGTAAAGTGACTTGCCGGTAATGAGATTGAACGAGGTATTGGGATACCGACGATCGAATCTCGGGCAAGTAACGTACCGATTGACAAAGGGAATTGTTTACGGGATTACTTGAATCCTCGACATCGTGGTTCATCCGATGAGATCATCATGGAACATGTGGGAGCCAACATGGGTATCCAGATCCCGCTATTGGTTATTGGCCGGAGAGCTGTCTCGGTCAGGTCTGCGTGATTCCCGAACCCGTAGGGTCTACACACTTAAGGTTCGATGACGCTAGGGTTATTAGGAAGACTTGTGTGTGATTACCGAATGTTGTTTGGAGTCCCGGATGAGATCCCGGACGTCACGAGGAGTTCCGGAATGGTCCGGAGGGGAAGATTTATATATGGGAAGTTGTCATACGGTCACCGAAAATGTTCGGGGGCATACCGGTATTGTACCGGGGCCACCGGAGGGGTTCCGGGGGTCCACCGGGAGGGGCCACCTCTCCCGGAGGGCCTCATGGGCTGGAGAGGGAAGGGAACCAGCCCTTGGAGGGCCGGGCGCCACCCCCCGCCTTGGGCCCATGCGCCTAGGGTTGGGGGGAAACCCTAAAGGGGGCGCCCCCCTTGCTTGGGGGGGGGGCAAGCCCCCTCCCCTTGGCCGCCGCCCCCCTCTAGATGAGATCTCATCTAGAGGGGGCCGCCCCCTTCCCCCTTCTCCTATAAATAGAGGGGCGAGGGGAGGGCTGCAGCACCACATCCAAGGCGCAGCCCCTCCCCTCTCCAACACCTCTCCTCCTCCGCAAGAGCATGGCGAAGCCCTGTCGGAGTACTGCCACTCCATCACCACCACGTCGTCGTGCTGCTGTTGGATCCCCTCTTCCTCAACCTCTCCCTCCTCCTTGCTGGATCAAGGCACGGGAGACGTCACCGGGCTACACGTGTGTTGAACGCGGAGGTGCCGTTGTTCGGCGCTAAGATCGGAATCCACCGCGATCTGAATCGCTTCAAGTACGACTCCCTCATCCGCGTTCTTGTAACGCTTCCATCTCGCGGTCTTCAAGGGTCTGAAGATGCACTCCCCTATCTCTCGTTGCTAGTTGCTCCATAGATTGATCTTGGTGATGCGTAGATTTTTTTTTGCAACGAGCTCCAACAGTGGTATTAGAGCTAGGTCTATGTGTAGTTTCTATGCATGAGTAGAACACAATTGTGTTATGGGCATAGATTTTGTCAATTTACTTGCCACTACTAGTCTTATCTTGTTTCGGCGGCATCATGGGATGAAGCGGCCCGGACCGACCTTACACGAACACTTACGTGAGACAGGTTCCATCGAGTGACATGCACTAGTTGCATAAGGTGGCTAGTGGGTGTTTGTCTCTCCCACCTTAGTCGGATCGGATTCGATGAAAAGGGTCCTTTGAAGGAAATATGCCCTAGAGGCAATAATAAAGTTATTATTTATTTCCTTATATCATGATAAATGTTTATTATTCATGCTAGAATTGTATTAACCGGAAACATAATACATGTGTGAATACATAGACAAACAGAGTGTCACTAGTATGCCTCTACTTGACTAGCTCGTGAATCAAAGATGGTTAAGTTTCCTAACCATAGACATGAGTTTTCATTTGATTAACGAGATCACATCATTAGGAGAATGATGTGATTGACTTGACCCATTCCATTAGCTTAGCACTTGATCGTTTAGTATGTTGCTGTTGCTTTCTTCATGACTTATACATGTTCCTATGACTATGAGATTATGCAACTCTCGTTTACCGGAGGAACACTTTGTGTTCTACCAAACATCACAACGTAACTGGGTGATTATAAAGGAGCTCTACAAGTGTCTCTGAAGGTACATGTTGGGTTGTCATATTTCGAGATTAGGATTTGTCACTCCGATTGTCGAAGAGGTATCTCTGGGCCCACTCGGTAATGCACATCACTATAAGCCTTGCAATCATTTTAGCTAATGAGTTAGTTACAGAATGATGCATTATGGAACGAGTAAAGAGACTTGCCGGTAACGAGATTGAACTAGGTATTGAGATACCGACGATCAAATCTCGGGCAAGTAACATATCGATGACAAAGGGAACAACGTATGTTGTTATGCGGTTTGACCGATAAAGATCTTCGTAGAATATGTGGGAGCCAATATGAGCATCTAGGTTCTTCTATTGGTTATTGACCGGAGACATGTCTCGGTCATGTCTACATAGTTCTCGAACCCGTAGGGTCCGCACGCTTAATGTTACGATGACAGTTATATTATGAGTTTATGTGTTTTGATGTACCGAAGGTTGTTTGGTGTCCCGGATGTGATCACGGACATGACGAGGAGTCTCGAAATGGTCGAGACATGAAGATTGATATATTGGAAGCCTATGTTTGGATATCGGAAGTGTTCCGGGTGAAATCGGGATTTTACCGGAGTACCGGGAGGTTACCGGAACCCACCGGGAGGTTAATGGGCCTTTACGTGGAAGAAGAGAGGCGGTCAAGGCTGGGCCGCGCACCCCTCCCCACTAGTCCGAATAGGACAATGAGAGGGGGGCGGCGCCCCCCTTCCTTCCTCTCTCCCTCCTCTTTCCCCCCTCCCAAGTCCTAATCCAACTAGGAAAGGGGGGAGTCCTACTCCCGGTGGGAGTAGTGATGGAGTCACGTACCTAGGGTAGGGTCACAGACCTGATCTAAGTACCCTGCCCGAGGACACCCTTAGAAGAGATCACCTTCCAGTCGACCTACGAGGGACTCACTCGACTGACTTGAAGGACTCGACCACGAAGACTCACTCAACCACCAGAAGGTCAAGAGGCACTCTGCACTACAACGGCCTGTAATTAAGTAGACTTTATGATAGTAAAGACACTTTATGTGGGGCGTTACCTGTAACGCCCCGGACTTAATACACCTTAAACCCTTCATTACGTGGGCTGGCTGGGGTCCTGGCACACTCTATATAAGCCACCCCCCTCCACAGGCAGAAGGGTTCGGCACCTTGTAATCCATATACACATAATCCACTCGACCGCCTCCGGGCTCCGAGACGTAGGGCTTTTACTTCCTCCGAAAAGGGCCTGAACTCGTACATCTCTTGTGTTTACAACCTCTCCATAGCTAGGACCTTGCCTCTCCATACCTACCCCCCACTCTACTGTAAGACTTAGAACCACGACAGTTGGCGCCCACCGTGGGGCCGGTGTTTTAGCGATTTTGTGGAGAAGTTGCGATTCTTCCGAGTACTTTCATCATGGTGGCTGCTGGAGTTTTGGTCGAGGGTCGAGAGATCCATCTCGGTGCTCTCACCTTCGTCGCCGACGACTCCGCCTGGCTCCAGGAGGCTCCACTCGACGTCGATGCGCTCCCCGTCCACGGTGCGACGCATTTTCGCGCATGTGTCCGCGGCGTTCTGCTGCGGCAACCGTCGACCCCGTATCGGTCGACTCCCCCGTCGGCCACCCTCCCGGTCTCCCGCCAGCGTAAGCGCTCGGGCCGGTCGAGGCTTCAGCGGTGGGTGAGGCACGCGGTGGCTCGCCAGACGGCCACCACCCAAGTTGCGGCAATCGAGCCCGACGAATCTCTCTACGGCCTGTTCGATCTGTCGACTGGCTCCGTAGAGACTGCATCCGAGTGCGATAGCAGTGATCCAGCGGCGGAAATCCTGATGGTCGACGGGCCCCGCTGTCCCCCTGGCTTCGCCCGTGATGGTGGGGCAGGTGACGGAGGCGACCCCGCACGAGACCACGAAGAGTACCAGCCCGAGCCACTCGACTCTCTGCAAAGAGAGGAACTTCGCCGCAGGAACGTGGATGCCCTGCGTACTCCCATCACAGGAGAAACCCCCGAGGCTCGCGCCTTGGAGGAGGCGCGTTTGGCCAATTTGGCCGAACGCACTCGACTGGAGAATCTTCAGCGAGCACTCGACGAGCGCGCGCGGCAACGAGTTCCCGACACCAGTCGACGTCAACTCTTCCCGCCGACTCAGGTATATCGAACCCCAGTCCAGAATTTAGCAGCTGCGACCCATATTGCAGAGTCCATCCAGCCCTCTCAGTCGGAAGCTGGCAGAGGCTTGATGCAGATCAGGGATCTGCTCTGGGCAGCAGGCGATCAGAATTCGGCCGTATCGCAGTCGCGCAACAGAATTCACAGTCGATCCGTCGCTGCGAATACTGTTCAGTCGGCTCACAGCCCCAGATCGCCTCCGTGGCGTGAAGGGCGTGAGAATCGGCGAGACCAATATGGAGACCGACACGACCGAGATGATAGGCGTCGAGTGCCCAATTCCCCTCTGAGGGGTGGGTCTTACGCTCCTCGGCAGCAAGATGACAGACGTCAGCTCAGTGCGGGGCGAAGAGTTCCAGTCGACCCTAGAGAACCAGGCTTCGATGCGCGATCCATTATCGTGCAAGGCTTTGTCGACCGGAACAGAGCCCATCGAGGTGGACTCGACAGAGATGCGCCCACGAGCAGTCGAGTGCATGTTTCTGGTCCTGAATGTTTCAGCAGAGCTATCAGAGCCGTAGTGATCCCTCCCAATTTCAGGTTGGCAACAGGAGTCAGCAAGTTCACTGGTGAGTCTAAGCCTGAAACTTGGCTTGAGGACTACCAAGTGGCGGTTCAGATTGGTGGTGGGAACGACGAGGTGGCCATGAAGCATTTGCCCCTCATGCTGGAAGGTTCTGCCAGGGCATGGTTGACTCAATTACCTCCTAGCAGCATTTACACTTGGGAAGATCTGTCCCGAGTGTTCATCAGAACGTTTGAAGGAACTTGCAAGCGACCGGTTGGATTGACGGAGCTGCAAGTCTGCGTGCAGAAGACCAATGAGACCCTCAGGGAGTATATTCAGAGATGGATCACTTTGCACCATACTGTGGAGAATGTGTCTGATCATCAGGCAGTCTGCGCCTTTAAGGATGGTGTCAAGAACAGAGAATTGAGTTTGAAATTTGGTCGAACCGGTGACATGACCTTGAGTCGGATGATGGACATTGCTACCAAGTACGCCAACAGTGAAGAAGAAGACCGACTCCGAAGCGGCAAGCACAAGCCGAGTCAGTCGGAAAAGGGAAACACCAGTCAGAAACAGAAGCGGAAGGCTGAACCGGCAGCCCCTGGGGAGGCTCTGGCCGTGACTCAGGGAAAGTTTAAAGGGAAACCAAAAGGATCCTGGAACCCTAAGAAGGTAAAGGATAAAGAAGGGAACGACGTGATGGATATGCCGTGTCACATCCACACGAAGAAAGACGAAGAGGGGAATATCATCTACCCGAAGCATACCACTCGCCAATGTCGACTCCTGATCCAGCAGTTTCAGGGAAAACAGTCTAAAGACAAGGAGAAGGAGTCGGACAAGGCCGAAGACAAGGAGGACAGTGAGGAAGGATATCCGCATATCAACTCCACTCTGATGATCTTTGCAGATGTGGAAAGCAAGAGTCGATTGAAAGTTATTAACCATGAGGTGAACATGGTTGCCCCAACAAAAACAAATTATCTGAGATGGTCCCAAACACCCATCACATTCGACCAATCTGATCACCCGACTCATATTGCCACCCCTGGGAGGCAAGCTTTGGTGGTCGATCCAGTTGTCAAAGGCACTCGACTGACAAAAGTGCTGATGGACGGTGGTAGTGGGCTGAATTTGTTGTATGCAGACACACTGAAAGGAATGGGCATTCCGATGTCCCGACTGAGCACTAGTAACATGAGCTTTCATGGAGTTATACCAGGGAAGAAAGCCGAGTCACTCGGCCAAATAGCTCTGGACGTGGTGTTTGGTGATTCGAAACATTTTCGCAAAGAGAAGTTGACGTTTGAGGTCGTGGATTTTCAGAGTGCATATCATGCCATTTTGGGGAGACCAGCTTATGCACGGTTCATGGCTCGACCATGTTACGTGTACCTCAAATTGAAGATGCCCGACACCAAAGGAGTGATCACTGTCACCGGTGATCGGAAAAAGGCAGAAGAGTGCTTTCAGAAGGGCTCAAAGATTGCTGATTCCCAGGTGACAACGGTCGAGTTCGAAGAATACAAGAAAAACGCAGATCCGAGTGACTTGCGGCGATCCAAGAAACCCGTCACAGAATCTGCATTTCAGTCGTCCGGTGAGACGAAGCCTGTTCACATTCACCCGACCGACCCCGATGCAGCTCCGACTCACATCTCCACGACACTCGACCTGAAATAGGAAGAAGCGCTCATCCAGTTCCTCCGTGAGAACTGGGACATTTTTGCATGGAAGCCCGCTGACATGCCAGGTGTTCCCAGGGGACTGGCTGAGCATCGCCTAAGAGTCGACTCATCTGCAAAACCAGTCAAAGAGCATCTTCGGCGGTCCGCCGTCCAGAAGAGAAAAGCCATTGGTGAGGAAGTGGCTCGACTGTTGGCGGCAGGATTTATCCGAGAGATATACCACTCCGAGTGGCTCGCTAATGTCGTCATGGTTCCTAAGAAGGACAAATCACTCCGAATGTGCATTGATTTCAAGCACATCATCCGGGCCTGCCCAAAAGATCATTTTCCTCTCCCTCGCATAGATCAAATTGTTGACTCGACCGCGGGATGCGAGAGATTGTCTTTTCTAGACGCCTACTCCGGGTACCACCAGATCCGTCTGTATGGACCCGATGAGGTAAAAACAGCTTTCATCACTCCATTCGGGTGCTTCTGCTATATCACCATGCCATTCGGCCTCAAGAATGTCGGAGCCACATTTATGCGAATGATTCAGAAGTGTCTACTCACTCAAATCAGTCGGAATGTGGAAGCGTATATGGATGATATCGTCGTCAAGTCACGAAAAGGTTCCGACCTGCTCGCCGACCTCGCCGAAACATTTGCCAACCTCAGAAGGTATGATATCAAGCTCAATCCATCAAAGTGCACATTCGGAGTTCCTGGTGGCAAGTTACTCGGTTTTCTCGTTTCCGAGCAAGGGATCGACGCTAATCCAGAGAAGATCGGCACTATTCTCCGAATGAAACGCCCTGTGCGAGTGCATGATGTCCAGAAGCTTACTGGATGCTTGGCCGCATTAAGTCGATTCATCTCACGACTCGGTGAAAAGGCATTGCCTCTTTACCGACTGATGAAGAAGGCAGACAAGTTCGAGTGGACTCCAGAAGCTGATGCAGCGTTTGCCGAGCTAAAAGCTCTGCTCTCCACCCAGCCGGTGCTTGCTGCTCCAATCAGCAAAGAGCCTTTGTTGCTTTATATCGCAGCCACAGGACAAGTCGTCAGTACTGTGCTTACGGTCGAGCGGGAAGAAGAAGGAAAAGCTTTCAAAGTTCAGCGCCCAGTGTATTATTTGTCTGAAGTCTTGACTCCATCCAAGCAAAGATATCCTCATTATCAGAAGCTTGTGTATGGAATATACATGACCACAAAGAAGGTTGCTCATTATTTCTCTGATCATTCCATCATAGTCGTCAGCGACGCTCCACTATCAGAGATCTTGCGCAACAGAGATGCAACTGGTCGAGTGGCTAAATGGGCGATTGAACTTCTTCCCCTTGATATCAAGTTTGAGGCAAAGAAAGCCATTAAGTCCCAGGCAATAGCAGATTTCCTTGCCGAGTGGATTGAACAGCAGCAGCCGACTGAAGTTCACTCGGAGCATTGGACCATGTTCTTTGATGGCTCTAAGATGTTGAATGGTTCCGGTGCTGGGGTTGTCCTGGTTTCCCCCAGAGGAGATAAGCTCAGATATGTGCTCCAGATTCACTTTGATTCCTCCAACAATGAGGCAGAATATGAGGCCCTCTTATACGGATTGCGCATGGCCATTTCACTCGGCGTCCGTCGCCTGATGGTCTATGGCGACTCGGATTTAGTGGTCAACCAAGTGATGAAGGAGTGGGACGTGAGAAGTCCAGCCATGACTGGATACTACAGTGCAGTGAGGAAGCTGGAAAAGAAGTTCGAGGGGTTGGAGCTCCATCATATACCCCGACTGAAAAATCAAGCAGCTGATGATCTAGCAAAGATAGGTTCCAAGAGAGAAGCCATTCCGAGTGGTGTGTTCTTGGAGCATATACACACTCCGTCAGTCAAAGAAGATCCTTTCACCGAAGAAGCTCCACAACCCAAGAGTGCCACAGATCCGACTGAGGTTGAAGTCCCAGCAGTGGTCGACTTAGTCATAGAGGTCTTGGTGGTCATTCCCGACTGGACAGTTCCATATATCGCGTATATCCTGAGAAAAGAGCTCCAGGAGGATGAGGAAGAGGCTCGACATACCGTCCGTCGATCTAAAGCTTTTACCGTAATCAAAGGACAGTTATACAGAGAAAGCGCAACTGGAGTTGGTCAGAAGTGCATAACACCAGAAGAAGGTCGAATCATCCTTAATGATATCCACTCGGGAACCTGTGGTCATCATGCGTCCTCTCGGACCATCGTGGCCAAAGCATACCGACCCGGATTTTACTGGCCAAAGGCGAATGAGATGGCAAAGGAAATAGTGGATAAGTGCGAAGGATGTCAGTTCTACTCGAATATGTCACACAAGCCTGCATCAGCTCTGAAGACCATTCCACTCGTCTGGCCTTTCGCAGTATGGGGGTTGGACATGGTCGGTCCTTTGAGAACAGGTCGAAGTGGCTTCACGCATGTACTGGTGGCAGTCGACAAGTTCACCAAGTGGATTGAGGCTAAACCAATCAAGAACCTTGACGCCGGTGCTGCTGTTAGCTTCATCAGGGAACTGATATTCAGATATGGAGTCCCGCACAGCATCATTACGGATAATGGGTCGAACTTTGACTCGGAAGAATTCAGAGATTTCTGTAACTCTCAAGGCACACGAGTCGACTACGCTTCAGTCGCCCATCCGCAGTCGAATGGACAAGCAGAGCGAGCCAATGGCCTGATTCTCAAGGGATTGAAACCCCGACTGATGCGTGATCTCAAGCATGCAGCTGGAGCTTGGGTCGACGAACTTCCCTCGGTGCTTTGGGGACTGCGGACCACACCTAATCGGTCGACCGGAAGAACTCCATTCTTCTTGGTCTACGGAGCTGAAGCAGTCTTGCCGAGTGATCTTCTCCACAATGCTCCTCGAGTTGAAATCTACAACGAAGCAAAAGCTGAACAAGCGCGGCAGGACGCAGTCGACCTTTTAGAGGAAGAAAGGGAGATGGCTCTGATCCGGTCGACCATCTACCAACAAGATTTGCGTCGTTTCCACGCCAGAAATGTGAGGGGTCGAGCCTTCCAGGAAGGAGATTTAGTTCTCCGAGTGGATCAAAAGAAACAACACAAGCTTGCTCCTTCTTGGGAAGGACCCTTCATCGTTACCAAAGTTCTCCACAACGGGGCGTACCGTCTTTACAACGTCGAAAATAATATCGACGAGCCCCGAGCTTGGAATGCGGAACTACTCCGCCCATTTTACACTTAAGTTTAATCACTCGGATGAGTTGCAATAAAGTACTTCTGTAGTTCATGGGTCTCAAAATAATAGTGTCATAGTTCCTCCATAATTTTTGTCACTTTTTATTTTGTCCAATAAAATTTTCCCCTCAGTGGGTGACTTAGCCGCGAATCTGTTTCGCCTAAGTTTGTAAAAATCCTACCGAGTGGTGAGCCAGACTCCCACTCAGAGGCTTAGTTGGGAATCCGTTTCGCCTAAGATTAAATAAAATCCTACCGAGTGGTAAGCCAGACTTCCACTCGGAGGCTTAGCTGCGAATCCGTTTCTCCTAAGATTAAATAAAATCCTACCGAGTGGTAAGCCAGACTTTCACTCGGAGGCTTAGCTGCAGTCCCAGTACTCGCCTAAGTTATGAAAATCCTACCGAGTGAAGAGCAAACCTCTCACTCGGGGGCTTAGCTGCAGTCCAAGTACTCGCCTAAGATATAAAAATCCTACCGAGTGAAGAGCAAACCTCTCACTCGGGGGCTTAGCTGCAGCCCAGTGCTCGCCTAAGATATAAAAATCCTACCGAGTGAAGAGCAAACCTCTCACTCAGGGGCTTAGCTGCAGTCCAAGTACTCGCCTAAGATATAAAAATCCTACCGAGTGAAGAGCAAACCTCTCACTCGGGGGCTTAGCTGCAGCCCAGTGCTCGCCTAAGATATAAAAATCCTACCGAGTGAAGAGCAAACCTCTCACTCGGGGGCTTAGCTGCAGTCCAAGTACTCGCCTAAGTTATGAAAATCATACCGAGTGAAGAGCAAACCTCTCACTCGAGGGCTTAGCTGCAGCCCAGTGCTCGCCTAAGTGGATTAAGGAATAAGTCGACTGCAGTGAGCGTCTTGCTTTGAGCCTGCAAAAGACATTTCGAGCCAAAAGCAGTCATATTCAAACACCAAGTTCAAGTTGGGATCGATTCCAAAAGGAACCGAAAGTGCTCAGGCACTAAGCATGTTAAAGTTTATCGGTTACAACTCCACTCGGCATACCGAGGCAAATTTAAAGCGTCAAGCTTAGAAGAAGTTTTTTACCCCTCCTGTGGAGGGCTGGAAGGTGCAACAAACTCATCAAGATCAATTCCATCTGCGATCCGAGTGGCAGCAGCAAGGAAAGTTTCCATAAAGGACCTGAAGTCGTGTTTCTTGGTGTTGGCCACCCGGAGGGCCGCCAGCTTGTCTTCTCGCGCATCTTTGCAGTGGACTCGGGCCAGACACAGAGCAACATCTGCACCGCACCGAGCCGAGGACTTTTTCCACTCCTGCACTCGACCAGGGACTGTGTTCAAGCGAGCCATCAGCGACTCGAGGTCGTTCTGGAGTGTCTCCCCAGGCCAGAGCGTCGAGTCGATGCGAGATGTGGCGACCTTCAGCCTTGCAAGATAGTCCACGACAGCTGCAACACGGGACTCCAGTCGGAAAACATTCATGGCAACTTCGTCGTTCACCGGAGAATTGACGGGGTCAAGGTTTGGTTCCAGCCGGCTAGTTTCTTCTTCAAAGTTTTGACAAAATTCTGCAAGGACGACCACCGAGTCAAGGCAATGGTCGAATGGAAAAACCACGGTTGGAAATGATTGCCGAGCATAGAGATTTACCTTCAAGCATAAGAAACAGCTTCTTGGCAAGACCATTCAGGAAGGCCTCCAGATCTTTTTTCTTCCCAAGAGCAGCTTTCAGATTGGTATTTTCTTGCTCAAGCTTTGCGACTGAAGCTAACTTCTCGTCGACAAGCTTGATCTTCTCAGCTAGTTCAAGGTCTTTCTTCCGTTGGGCCTCCCTCACCTTACCTGCAAGTTACAGCAAGATCAGATTTTGAAACAAATGAAGGGAAAAAGCAGTCGTCAAGGTCTCACCAAACATACCTTCGGTCTCCTCCTTTGCCTTCGTCAGATTCTCCTGAACCAGTTTCAAATTCAGCTCGAGCTGAATGTGCTTGTTTTCCAGCTCAGAGTAGCGAGCCACAAGATCACAGGAGTTCTGCGAAGAACCAATCGACTAAATGTCAAATATAATTCACTTCCGAGTGAAAAAGGAAAAATCACGCGTTTCTAAGACTACAGCCGAATACAAGCATTCGACCGTAGTCTCGGGGACTACACCCAGTGGGTGCACTCAGCGTGCCCCCACTAATCCTATTGAAGATAAAGTCGACCAGTCGACCTCAAAAAAGAGATATATTCTTTAAGACTGTAATCGACTGCCAGCAGTCGACCACAGTCTCGGGGACTACACCCAGTGGGTGCACTCAGCGTGCCCCCACCGGTTTGCGAAATCCATTCGACATAGTCGAATGACGGAAAGACTGAACTTATGAAGCCTAAGACCGACTGCCAGCAGTCGACCTTAGCCTTGGAGACAGAGTCGACCAGTCGACCGGTTTGCGAAATCCAGTCGCCATAGTCGAATGACGGAAAGACTGAAATTATAAAGCCTAAGGCCGACTGCCAGCAGTCGACCTTAGCCTTGGGGACTACACCCAGCGGGTGCACTCAGCGTGCCCCCGCTAACACGGAGTTTAACTCGACACACCCAGTGGGTGACTACTATAAATTCTGGAAAGAAAAGTTTTTGATAGCATATCCTAACAGAACAAACGGTGGTCGACTGACCTGAACATTGCTTTGGAGGGCGGAACTGGCGTCGTAAGCTGCCTGGCTCGCATCCCGGATGGTCTTCAACTGCTCCATCATGATCCCTGCCTGGCGTATCGCCTCCTTCGCTGCGCCAGCTTGGTCCTCTGGGACGTGGTGCGTCGTGAAGAGGGAGGGCTGCGGAGCACTCGTCAGTGGATCTGCGAAGGACACGGTGTGTCGAGTGGTGTTCTCCTCCTCCGCGACCAGAGTCTCAGGCACCGTCACATCCTGGGTCACCCTGCTGGCAGACGCTTTCCTACTCCTTCTATACTTCAGCGGTTCCTCATCTTCATCATCATCAGGGAGAGTGATAACAACATTGGATGGAGCTACAGAAAAGAATCAGGATTAGATCATGAGTCAGTCGACTAAAGACGGTGTTAAGAGTATAGTACTAGGTTTTGAGGTTGCTGCGTCCTCCATCTCATGGTCGTCAGCCCGGGCCGAGGTCTCAGAAGTAGCAACACTGCAACTCCAAAGAGTCAGTCGACTAACTCCAGCGCCAACCAGAGATAAAGTTCACACAAAACAAGAAGACTTAAGCAACACGATTACCCTGATATGGTGGGGATGGACACCTTCATCTTCGGCAGGTGCTTGGTCGGCTTCGACGGGGCCGCCCTGGGCTGCTTCGACGCCTTTTCAGTCGGCGCCAGAGAGGTGGTCCGAGGGCGCTTGGTCGACTGTGTAACAGTCGCAACCCCCTCGCCGCGTTCGGTCGCAGGGTCATGGACAAGTTTCGACCGCCTTTCCGAGCGCGGTGGTGCGACCTCCTCCTCCTCCTCCTCTTCCTCGTCCTCATCGTCATCATCATCATCGTCATCATCATCATCATCAGCCTCAGCGGCGTCCGAGTCCCACTCCTCCTCCTGGCTCTCGCCCCCGCTCGCTTCTCCCTCCTCGGTCGGAGCCTGTGCTCCATTGGGCATCGAGTACAGCTCAGTGAGGGCCTGATAGACATCAAGACAAAGATCAGTCGACCGATCAGCAGAGAAAACAGAAATAAATGTGACGAGAATACAATGGGAAGTGGAGCAGACATACCTTGTTTGGATCACTGTGGCAGTCGAGTGGAGGAATCCTTCTGGCTCCGCGAGGGTTATCTTTGTTCCCAGTAACAGCGGCCATCCACCTTTCCAGAGTGGTATCGTCGACTGTTTCTGGATTGACCCGAGTCACATCCTCAGTCCCGCAGTACAACCACATGCAATGGCTCCGGAACTGAAGAGGCTGGATTCGACGCCTAAGGAAAACCTCCAGGAGATCCATACCCGTCACTCCCTCCCGAACCAACTGAACTACGCGCTCCATCAGCATCTTCACGTCAGCTTTCTCCTCCGGAATCAACTTCAGAGAGGAGGGCTTGTTCACTCGGTCCATGGTAAATTGAGGGAGTCCACTCGACTGCCCCGGCGTCAACTGATCCTGGCAGTAGAACCAGGTCGACTGCCAGCCTCTGACTGACTCGGGAAATGTCATGGCTGGGAAGGTGCTCTTGTTCCTCACCTGGATCCCCAGACCTCCACACATTTGGACAACTCGGGTTCTTTCGTCGCCTGGGCTCGCCTTCTTCACGGTTTGAGAGCGACACGTGAATATGTGCTTGAACAAGCCCCAATGCGGTCGACAGCCCAGAAAACTCTCACACATGGACACAAACGCGACAAGATAGGCGATAGAATTCGGGGTGAAGTGGTGGAGTTGCGCTCCAAAGAAGTTCAAGAAACCACGGAAGAAAATGCTCGGCGGAAAAGAGAATCCGCAGTCGACATGGGTAGCCAGAAGCACGCACTCACCCTCTTCCGGCTGGGGCTGCCACTCTTTCCCCGGAAGCCTCGCAGCTCCATGAGGGATCAGGCCCTCGTTGGCCATGTCGAGGAGATCCTTCTCCGTGATGGTCGACTGGATCCAATCTCCCTGGACCCAGCCTTTCGGCAGGCGAGATCTAGACGAAGACCCGCCGCGGCTGGTAGATCTCCCCTTCGCCTTCTCCGTCGCCGACGCCTTCTTCGCGCGCTCCAGCGCCGCCGTCTTCTCCTTGACCATGGCTACCGGCGAGGCGCATGAGGAGAAGTTGTGCGGAGGCGAGAGCGTGCGTGTTGGGCGGAGACGAAGGGAGCAGAGAGAGAATGCTGAGGCACTGTTCAAAAAACCCTCGCCGGGCGCATTTATAAGATCCCTTCCGAGTGGATGACAGGTGGGCCCGGTCGATCTAATCATATCCTGTAACAGTTGCGCAAGCGTGATACGTGGCGAAAAAAGCGGCGCGGGAATCGAGGCATCTATGCCCCGTCCCATCCGAGCGCCGTGGTCCGCTCCGCTTCGCGCGCTCCCCCAAATTCTGTATCCCGCGGAATCCGCGGACGGCAGATCAGTCTGCCAGACGCGGGATTTCCTGTGATCCGTCGCTCGGAAACCAGCGAAGTCCAAAAAGATCACTCGACGAAGAAGAAGAATGGATCGAGTCGACTGAAGAAAAGTTGTTCACTATCAACAGAGAGAGTTTTTTGGTTCAAAAACAACGCACAACCAGTATGCAAAAGCTAATTGGAAACAACATCAACTCCTTCATCACTCAAGCCTCAATCCATTTGGGGGCTAATGATGGAGTCACGTACCTAGGGTAGGGTCACAGACCTGATCTAAGTACCCTGCCCGAGGACACCCTTAGAAGAGATCACCTTCCAGTCGACCTACGAGGGACTCACTCGACTGACTTGAAGGACTCGACCACGAAGACTCACTCGACCACCAGGAGGTCAAGAGGCACTCTGCACTACAACGGCCTGTAATTAAGTAGACTTTATGATAGTAAAGACACTTTATGTGGGGCGTTACCTGTAACGCCCCGGACTTAATACACCTTAAACCCTTCATTACGTGGGCTGGCTGGGGTCCTGGCACACTCTATATAAGCCACCCCCCTCCACAGGCAGAAGGGTTCGGCACCTTGTAATCCATATACACATAATCCAGTCGACTGCCTCCGGGCTCCGAGACGTAGGGCTTTTACTTCCTCCGAAAAGGGCCTGGACTCGTACATCTCTTGTGTTTACAACCTCTCCATAGCTAGGACCTTGCCTCTCCATACCTACCCCAACTCTACTGTCAGACTTAGAACCACGACAAGTAGGACTCATCCCGGCGTGCCCTCTCCCTTGGCCGGCCGCACCCCCTTGCTCCTTTATATACGGGGGTAGGAGGGCACCCCACAGACACAACAATTGATCGTTTGATCTTTTAGCCGTGTGCGGTGCCCCCCTCCACCATAGTCCACCTTGATAATACTATAGCGGTGCTTAGGCGAAGCCCTGCATCAGTAGAACATCATCATCGTCACCACACCGTCGTGCTGACGAAACTCTCCCTCAACACTCGGCTGGATCGGAGTTCGAGGGACGTCATCGGGCTGAACGTGTGCTGAACTCGGAGGTGCCGTACGTTCGGTACTTGATCGGTCGGAACGTGAAGACGTACGACTACATCAACGGCGTTGTGCTAACGCTTCCGCTTACGGTCTACAAGGGTATGTAGACAACACTCTTCCCTCTCATTTCTATGCATCACCATGATCTTGCGTGTGCGTAGGAATTTTTTTTGAAATTACTACGTTCACCAACAGTAGTATCAGAGCCTGGTTTCATGCGTAGATGTCATATGCACGAGTAGAACACAAGTGAGTTGTGGGCGATACAAGTCATACTTCTTACTAGCATGTCATACTTTGGTTCGGCGGTATTGTTGGATGAAGCGGCCCGGACCGACATTATGCGTACGCTTACGCGAGACTGGTTTACCGCCGTGCTTTCCACACATGTGACTAGCGGGTGTCAGTTTCTCCAACTTTAGTTGAACCGAGTGTGGCTACGCCCGGTCCTTGCGAAGGTTAAAACAACACTAACTTGATGAACTATCGTTGTGGTTTTGATGCGTAGGTAAGAACGGTTCTTGCTCAGCCTGTAGCAGCCACGTAAAATTTGTTGGAAATATGCCCTAGAGGCAATAATAAAAGGATTATTATTATATTTCCTTGTTCATGATAATTGTCTTTTATTCATGCTATAATTGTATTATCCGGAAATCGTAATACACGTGTTTATACATAGACCACAATACGTCCCTAGAAAGCCTCTAGTTGACTAGCTCGTTGGTCAACGGATAGTCATGGTTTCCTGACTATGGACATTAGATGTCGTTGACAACGGGATCACATCATTAGGAGAATGATGTGATGGACAAGACCCAATCCTAAGCATAGCACAAGATCATGTAGTTCGTTTTGCTAGAGCTTTTCCAATGTCAAGTATCTTTTCCTTAGACCATGAGATCGTGTAACTCCCGGATACCGTAGGAGTGCTTTGGGTGTACCAAACGTCACAACGTAACTGGGTGACTATAAAGGTGCACTACAGGTATCTCCGAAAGTGTCTGTTGGGTTGACACGGATCGAGACTGGGATTTGTCACTTCGTATTACGGAGAGGTATCACTGGGCCCACTCGGTAGTGCATCATCATAATGAGCTCAAAGTGACCAAGTGTCTGGTCACGGGATCATGCATTACGGTACAAGTAAAGTGACTTGCCGACAACGAGATTGAACGAGGTATTGGGATACCGATGATCGAATCTCGGGCAAGTAACATACCGTCTGACAAAGGAAATTGTATGCGGGGTTGATTGAATCCTCGACATCGTGGTTCATCCGATGAGATCATCGAGGAGCATGTGGGAGCCAACATGGGTATCCAGATCCCGCTGTTGGTTATTGACCGGAGAGCCGTCTCAGTCATGTCTGCATGTCTCCCGAACCCGTAGGGTCTACACACTTAAGGTTCGGTGACGCTAGGGTTATTAGGAAGACTTGTATGTGATTACCGAATGTTGTTCGGAGTCCCGGATGAGATCCCGAATGTCACGAGGAGTTTCGGAATGGTCCGGAGGTAAAGATTTATATATGGGAAGTTGTCATTCGGTCACCGGAAAGTTTCGGGGGCATATCGGTATTGTACCGGGGCCACCGGAGGGGTTCCGGGGGTCCACCGGGAGGGGCCACCCCTCTCGGAGGGCCTCATGGGCCGTAGGGGGTAGGGAACCAGCCCCTGGAGGGCTGGGCGCCCCCCTTTGGGCCCATGCGCCTAGGGTTGGGGGGAAAACCCTAGTGGGGGCGCCCCCCTTGCTTGGGGGGCAAGCCCCTCCCTTGGCCGCCGCCCCCCCTCTAGATCTCATCTAGAGGGGGCCGGCCCCCTTCCCCCTTCCCCTGTAAATAGAGGGGCGAGGGGAGGGCTGCACACAACATCCAAGGCGCAGCCCCTTCCCTCCCCAACACCTCTCCTCCTCCGCTAAGTGCTGCCTCTCCACCATCACCACGCCGTCGTGCTGCTGCTGGAGCCTTCTTCCTCAACCTCTCCTTCCCCCTTGCTGGATCAAGAAGGAGGAGACGTCATCCGCTCCGTACGTGTGTTGAACGCAGAGGTGCTGTCCGTTCGGCACTTGGTCATCGGTGATTTGGATCACGGCGAGTACGACTCCATCATTCCCGTTCTCTCGAACACTTCCGCACGTGATCTACAAGTGGTATGTAGATGCAATCTCTCTCCTATCACTCGTTGCTTAGATGAACTCATAGATGGATCTTGGTGAAACCGTAGGAAATTTTTTATTTTCTGCAACATTCCCCAACAGTGGCATCATGAGCTAGGTCTATGCGTAGTTCTCTATTGCACGAGTAGAACACATACTTGTTGTGGGCGTAGATCTTGTCAACTTGCTTGCCGCTACTAGTCTTTTCTTGCTTCAGCGGTATTGTGGGATGAAGCGGCCCGGACCGACCTTACACGTACGCTTACGTGAGACAGGTTCCACCGACTGACATGCACTAGTTGCATAAGGTGGCTAGCGGGTGTCTGTCTCTCCCACTTTAGTTGGAGCGGATTCGATGAAAAGGGTCCTTATGAAGGGTAATTAGAAGTTGACAAAAATCACGTTGTGGTTATTCGTAGGTAAGAAAATGTTCTTGCTAGAACCCAATTGCAGCCACGTAAAAGATGCAACAACAATTAGAGGACGTCTAACTTGTTTTTGCAGCAATTGCTATGTGATGTGATATGGCCAAAAGTTGTGATGAATGATGAATGATATATTGTGATGTATGAGATCATGTTCTTGTAATAGGAATCACGACTTGCATGTCGATGAGTATGACAACCGGCAGGAGCCATAGGAGTTGTCTTAATTATTGTCTGACCTGCGTGTCAATGATTTAACGCCATGTAATTACTTTACTTTATTACTAAACCGTTAGCCATAGTAGTAGAAGTAATAGTTGGCGAGCAACTTCATGGAGACACGATGATGGAGATCATGATGATGGAGATCATGGTGTCATGCCGGTGACGAAGATGATCATGGAGTCCCGAAGATGGAGATCAAAGGAGCTATATGATATTTGCCATATCATGTCACTACTATATAATTGCATGTGATGTTTATTATATTTATACATCTTGTTTACTTAGAACGACGGTAGTAAATAAGATGATCCCTTATAATAATTTCAAGAAAGTGTTCCCCCTAACTGTGCGCCGTTGCTAAAGTTCGTCGTTTCGAAGCACCACATGATGATGGGGTGTGATAGATCCTTACGTTCACATACAACGGGTGTAAGACAGTTTTACACATGCAAAAACACTTAGGGTTAACTTGACGAGCCTAGTATGTACAGACATGGCCTCGGAACACAGAGACCGAAAGGTCGAACATGGGTCGTATGGAAGATACGATCAACATGGAGATGTTCACCGATGATGACTAGTCCGTCTCACGTGATGATCGGACACAGCCTAGTCGACTTGGATCATGTAACACTTAGATGACTAGAAGGATGTCAAATCTGAGTGGGAGTTCATTAAATAATTTGATTAGATGAACTTAATTATCATGAACTTAGTCTAAAATCTTTGCAAAATATGTCTTGTAGATCAAATGGCCAACACTCATGTCAACATGAACTTCAACGCGTTCCTAGAGAAAACCAAGCTGAAAGATGATGGCAACAAATATTCGGACTGGGTCCGGAACCTGAGAATCATCCTCATAGCTGCCAAGAAAGCATATGTCCTAGAAGGACCGCTAGGTGAAGCACCCATCCTAGAGAACCGCAGACACGTGCTGATGATTACTCCCTCGTTTAGTGCGGCATGCTTTACAGCTTAGAACCGGGGCTCCAAAAGAGTTTTGAGCAACACGGAGCATATGAGATGTTCGAGGAGTTGAAATTGGTTTTCCAAGCTCATGCCCGGATCGAGAGATATGAAGTCTCCGACAAGTTCTATAGTTGTAAGATGGAGGAAAACAGTTCTGTCAGTGAGCACATACTCAAAATGTCTGGGTTGCACAACCGCCTGTCCCAGCTGGAGATCAACCTCCCAGGCGAGGCGGTCATTGACAGAATCCTTCAGTCGCTCCCACCGAGCTACAAGAGCTTTGTGTTGAACTACAACTAGATCATTGAAGGCGCGCGTTGCTGCGCCCGTCTACTTTGGCACTATAATGTTAGTGATAGATGGAATTATATCAAAGGAATTTTATTCTAATGAAATGGGTATATGATTTATGATATAACATATAACTTAATTTTTTTTTGTAGGAATATGTTAGTGGAGTCCAACCAGGCAGCTCAGCAATTTTGCATTTGATGCAAAATTTAAAAATTATCAGGCCTCATACCATATATGTAGATTAGTGTCATCAGCAATCATTAAGGTAGTATAACCGATTCTCAAACAAAAAATAGGTGGTATTTTCCCAGAAATCATATCTTGCAAAAAAAGTGCTCTATTAGTACGTCGACGCCCGAGCACCCGTATGTTGCCATGCACGTCTAATTTTTCTGGCAGCATACAAGGAATTTATTTAAATATATACAATGAAACATATAACAAATGTCACCTATAAGATATAAATCACCAAAGCCTTATCATGGGTGTGTTCTTGTATGCTAGAAGTTTTAGCGAAAACATAGAGAACTCTGAAGGCGACACACAATCAGCCTCGAACGACCTCCCTAAGCACTAAAATCATAAGCACATAGGTCACCTTGTGCAATTTTGATTTCTCTTGTTGATTGTACTTGGTTGGTTGTTTGACCTTCTGATCATAAGGCACATATTTATTTCCTTATTTTACTATAGTGTATCAATTGGTGGTTGTGTAAACTAATAAATTCATCAAAATCTAGGAGTTTCGATTCTCCTACATCAGACAAATATATTGAGCAACAAAACAGTACATATACCAATTGAAAGACCATTGCTTCTAGAGGTATACGAAGAGGTATTTCTTCAGATATCAAGCTTGAATTCATTCGCAAAAAAGAGCTTGAATTATAGTCCTCGGTGATTGTTGAGGCTAAAGTTCAATACTACGATAGGTTCCTTGTGCAAATATATATTACATGCATACAAGGTAAGCTTTGCATTGTTCAAATGGTCCAAATATGCCAAACAAACTGCTCAATGCAGCACACTTGGAAATATTTTAGTTGACCATTTAATTTGATCACACAATCACAAGTATGACATATAGTTAATATATATTTGAGAAAATAGTTACACACAAGCATGCTTACTAAGAAATGCCTTATATCATGTCATGCACTGACATATATCAGCAGCTCTGAAAAACTTGCAGCACCATAAAATAGAATGCAATAGACAAAAACTTATTGTTGAAGTACAAGGAGACCAGTTCCTATCTAAAGTCATCACCTGCTCTAGCTAGTGTTGGTAGACAGATGAAAGTATACAAACTACATGTATTTTCTGCAAAATATACAACTACTAAGAATATTCAAAACTGTAAATCTTGACGATTCCACTTCTCAACATTATGTGCCCATATTGATTCCTTAAATGCAAAGCATAGGAATAGTTGATAGGCACAAATAAGCAAAGTCCCTTCTGTATGAGTAAACAGTAGAGAAAATAACATCCTTTCCTAAAAGAAAAATGAATAAAATCTTAATACTTGATAGGCACAAATCAGCAAAGTTGACATATGATCTATAGTAATAAAAAAAACTTGGAATATATTGCTACAGTACAAAAATAGCTTCCTTTCATAAAATAAAAATGAATAAAATCTTAACACTTGATAGGCACAAATCATCAAAGTCGGCATATGCTATACATTAATAAAAAAATACCTTCGCATGTTATTTCCTTCAGAGAAACTATTATACGTTGTATGTACATTAATAAAATAATATCTTCACATGTTATTTTCTTCAACCATGTGTTCAACTCAAGGAACAAAGTTTCTCCGTGAACATTATTCATGTGAACCCAAAAGTAAGCATGATTAATAATCTCACAGTCATCCACGAGAAATTTGTGGCACATACAAAAAATAGGGGGAGGGTGCTCACCGTGGTCCTCCCAGCTGCGGGGCACCACCACTTTGTCAATCTTTCTCCCACCTGCCGCCTCTCTGAAGACGAGGCTCCTGCATCATGAATCCACACCAACCAGTGGCAAGGTGTGCGTGCCTGCTCATAATCATATCGAGTTTCTGCAATATTTTGATACACAAAACTGAAGTTGCATAAGCTGATGAATATATAAGACTTTAAAAAATGTTGAAACAAATAGAATATAGTTTTGAGCCTCTTCTTTGGTTTCATTTATACGCCACATTCAACATGGATCAATATGTGAAACACCAATTAGCTTGACTAATGAGTGCCTAAAGCATGTGTGAAATCTGAAATGAATCAAGAGCCATCTAAAAATTTAACAGATATGCTTTATAAAAAAATACTTACATGAATCAAGAGACATCTTCCAGAAGGCAAAATAAGTCATCTAAAAAACCAGGATTCAGGAAGCCACGGGGGAGATGGGGGACAGGGAGAAAACAGGCACATGAGTACCCTACAGACTAATGCCAACGGGCAGAAAATCGAAACCTTCTGGTTGACTGGACTGTGTTCCACTGCTGCTTAGAAATTGGATGTATGTATAGATAGAAATGGCAATACAACCAGGAACCCAATTACTTGAACTGAAAATCAAATATCCACATTAGAGTCCCCATATCCGAAACTGAACCTGCACATTATGTACAAATAGTTACTTGACTGACGTGTAAATTAGTACTATGAAGTAGGAGCTCAAACCACAATACCTTGTACCAAAAAATCATACATCTGAAATGAAAGGGGAAGGGCAACATGAATGCTTATTGGTCACCGGCCAAAGAACACAAAGCGAACACAACGACTGCAAAAATTGATAGAACCGGAGGGATAATCCTGCTGCTTGGTTGCTGTTAAATTTAGAATGAGCATTGGCATCGCCATGAAGTGAAATGGAATCACGTGTTAGGGCAGAGTTTCGTGATATACCTTAGCCTTGACCTTCTCCCTGCGGTCGGCTTCCAAATGCATCGATAGCCAAGACATCGAACTGGAATCAGGACGCGAGAGTTCTTCACCACACCATTCTCGTCGCCTGCCCATTACCTTCAAGTACGTCTTCATCAAGGGGCGTCCGCCGCTGCCGTCTCAGTAGGGTTGCGAGTGTATTGTTGCCCCTCCACATCTTCCTTGCGCATCGGCGGCATGTCGCTCACACCAATGATTCACCCTCGGTCATAAGTGGGGAGGGATCGGGAGGGACGGGGTTTGGGGATGAGTGGAACCGGCGGGAAGAGGAGATCGGCGGCGGCGTACGAATAGGAGACCCGCATCATTGTGCCTCCTTCTCTTGTACTCCGTAGGTTTTTCTTCGCACCATGTCGATTCGCTCTGTGCAGGTCTGCAAGGAGGAGGTTGCTAGAGGCCCATTAGGCCCAATTTCTCCGGAGGGCCCAAAAAAGCGACCGGAGCAGCGGCCTGGGATGGTTAGCGATCGTTTATTAGCGAACAGAACAAGATTAGGAGCGATTCATAGCTCATCCAACGGCCAAAAAATGCTTGGAACTGGCAATCCGATGGCTAGAGAGCTGATGCCCTGAGAGGGCTGGAAAAGTGCTCAGTTTTAATGTATCTAAAAATGCAGGGGATGGTGAAGACCATTCCTGAAGTATTTTCAATGCTGAAGTCAGTAGAGGTTGAAATCAAGAAAGAACATCAAGTGTTGATGGTCAATAAGACCACTAAGTTCAAGAAGGGCAAGGGTAAGAAGAACTTCAAGAAGGACGGCAAAGATGTTGCCGCGCCCGGTAAGCCAGTTGCCGGGAAGAAGTCAAAGAATGGACCCAAGCCTGAGACTGAGTGCTTTTATTGCAAAGGGAAGGGTCACTGGAAGCGGAACTGCCCCAAATACTTAGCGGACAAGAAGGCTAGCAACACTAAAGATATATGTGATATACATGTAATTGATGTGTACCTTACCAGTACTCGTAGTAACTCCTGGGTATTTGATACCGGTGCCGTTGCTCATATTTGTAACTCACAGCAGGAGCTGCGGAATAAGCGGAGACTGGCGAAGGACGAGGTGACGATGCGCGTCGGGAATGGTTCCAAGGTTGATGTGATCGCCGTCGGCACGCTACCTCTACATTTACCCACGGGATTAGTTATGAACCTCAATAATTGTTATTTAGTGCCAAGTTTGAGCATGAACATTGTATCTGGATCTCGTTTAATATGAGATGGCTACTCATTTAAATCCGAGAATAATGGTTGTTCTATTTATATGAGAGATATGTTTTATGGTCATGCCCCGACGGTCAATGCTTTATTCTTAATGAATCTCAAACGTATTGTTATACATATTCATAGTGTGAATACCAAAAGATGTAAAGTTGATAACGATAGTCCCACATACTTGTGGCACTGCCGCCTTGGTCACATTGGTGTCAAGAGCATGAAGAAGCTCCATGTTGATGGACTTTTAGAGTCTCTCGATTATGAATCATTTGACACATGCGAACCATGCCTCATGGGCAAAATGACCAAGACTCCGTTCTCCGGAACAATGGAGCGAGCAACCAACTTATTGGAAATCATACATACTGATGTGTGTGGTCCAATGAGTGTTGAGGCTCGCGGAGGATATCGTTATGTTCTCACTCTCACTGATGACTTGAGTAGATATGGGTATGTCTAGTTGATGCAACACAAGTCTAAGACCTTTGAAAAGTTCAAGGAATTTCAGAATGAAGTAGAGAATCAACGTGAACGAAAGATAAAATTCTTATGATCAGATCGTGGAGGAGAATATTTAAGTCACGAATTTGGTACACACTTAAGAAAATGTGGAATCGTTTCACAACTCACGCCGCCTGGAACACCTCAGCGTAACGGTGTGTCCAAACGTCGTAATCGCACTCTATTAGATATGGTGCGATCTATGATGTCTCTTGCCGATTTACCGCTATCATTTTGGGGATACGCTCTAGAGACAGCTACATTCACTTTAAATAGGGCACCGTCTAAATCCGTTGAGACGACACCATATGAATTATGGTTTGGGAAGAAACCTAAGCTGTCATTTCTAAAAGTTCGGGGATGCGATGCTTATGTCAAGAAACTTCAACCTGAAAAGCTCGAACCCAAGTCGGAAAAATGCGTCTTCGTAAGATACCCTAAGGAAACCATTAGGTATACCTTCTACCTTAGATCTGAAGGCAAGATCTTTGTTGCCAAGAACGGATCCTTTATGGAAAAAGAGTTTCTCTCGAAAGGAGTAAGTGGGAGGAAAGTAGAACTCGATGAAGTACTACCTCTTGAACCGGAAAGTAGTGCAGCTCAGGAAAATGTTCCTGTGGTGCCTACACCAACTGGAGAGGAAATTAATGATGATGATCAAGGTACTTCGGATCAAGTTGCTACTGAACTTCGTAGGTCCACAAGGACACGTTCCACACTAGAGTGGTATGGCAACCCTGTCCTGGAAATCATGTTGTTATACAACGGTGAACCTTCGAACTATGAAGAAGCGATGGCGGGCCCAGATTCCAACAAATGGCTAGAAGCCATGCAATCCGAGATAGAATCCATGTATGAAAACAAAGTATGGACTTCGACTGACTTGCCCGATGATCGGCGAGCGATAGAAAACAAATGGATCTTTAAGAAGAAGACGGACGCGGATGGTAATGTCACCATCTATAAAGCTCGACTTGTCGCTAAGGGTTATCAGCAAGTTCAAGGGATTGACTATGATGAGACTTTCTCTCCCGTAGCGAAGCTTAAGTCCGTCCGAATCATGTTAGCAATTTCCACATACTATGATTATGAGATATGGCAGATGGACGTCAAAACGGCGTTCCTTAACGGTTATCTTAAGGAAGAGCTGTATATGATGCAGCCGGAAGGTTTTGTCGATCCTAAGAATGTTAACAAAGTATGCAAGCTCCAGCGATCCATTTATGGGCTGGTGCAAGCATCTCGGAGTTGGAACATTCTCTTTGATGAGATGATCAAAGCGTTTGGGTTTATGCAGACTTACGGAGAAGCCTGCATTTACAAGAAAGTGAGTGGGAGCTCTGTAGCATTTCTCATATTATATGTAGATGACATACTTTTGATGGGAAATGATATAGAATTCTTGGACATCATTAAGGCCTACTTGAATAAGTGTTTTTCAATGAAGGACCTTGGAGAAGCTGCTTACATATTAGGCATCAAAATCTATAGGGATAGATCGAGACGCCTCATAGGTCTTTCACAAAGCACATACCTTGATAAGATTTTGAAGAAGTTCAAAATGGATCAGTCCAAGAAAGGGTTCTTGCCTGTACTGCAAGGTGTGAGATTGAGCTCGGCTCAATGCCCGACCACGGTAGAAGAGAAAGAAGAGATGAGCGTCATCCCCTATGCCTCAGCCATAGGATCTATTATGTATGCCATGCTGTGTACCAGACTAGATGTAAACCTTGCCGTAAGTTTGGTAGGAAGGTACCAAAGTAATCCCGGCAAGGAACACTGGACAGCGGTCAAGAATATCCTGAAGTACCTGAAAAGGACAAAGGACATGTTTCTCGTTTATGAGGTGACGAAGAGCTCGTCGTAAAGGGTTACGTCGATGCTAGCTTCGACATAGATCTGGATGACTCTATGTCACAAACCAGATACGTGTATATGTTGAATGGTGGGGCAGTAAGCTGGTGCAGCTGCAAGCAGAGCGTCGTGGCGGGATCTACATGTGAAGCGGAGTACATGGCAGCCTCGGAGGCAGCACATGAAGCAATCTAGGTGTAGGAGTTCATCACCGACCTAGGAGTCATACCCAATGTGTCGGGGCCGATCAAACTCTTCTGTGACAACACTGGAGCTATTGCCCTTGCCAAGGAGCCCAGGTTTCACAAGAAGACCAGGCACATCAAGCGTCGTTTAAACTCCATCCATGAAAATGTTCAAGATGGAGACATAGATATTTGCAAAGTACATACAGATCTGAATGTCGCAGATCCGTTGACTAAACCTCTTCCGCAAGCAAAACATGATCAACACCAGAACTCTATGGGTGTCCGATTCATCACAATGTAACTAGATTATTGACTCTAGTGCAAGTGGGAGACTGTTGGAAATATGCCCTAGAGGCAATAATAAATTGATTATTATTATATTTCCTTGTTCATGATAATTGTCTTTTATTCATGCTATAATTGTATTATTCGGAAATCGTAATACACGTGTGAATACATAGACCACAATATGTCCCTAGAAAGCTTCTAGTTGACTAGCTCGTTGGTCAACGGATAGTCATGGTTTCCTGACTATGGACATTAGATGTCGTTGACAACGGGATCACATCATTAGGAGAATGATGTGATGGACAAGACCCAATCCTAAGCATAGCACAAGATCGTGTAGTTCGTTTTGCTAGAGCTTTTCCAATGTCAAGTATCTTTTCCTTAGACCATGAGATCGTGTAACTCCCGGATACCGTAGGAGTGCTTTGGGTGTACCAAACGTCACAACGTAACTGGGTGACTATAAAGGTGCACTACAGGTATCTCCGAAAGTGTCTGTTGGGTTGACACAGATCGAGACTGGGATTTGTCACTGCGTATTACGAAGAGGTATCACTAGGCCCACTCGGTAGTGCATCATCATAATGAGCTCAAAGTGACCAAGTGTCTGGTCACGGGATCATGCATTACGGTACAAGTAAAGTGACTTGCCGGCAACGAGATTGAACGAGGTATTGGGATACCGACGATCAAATCTCGGGCAAGTAACATACCGTCTGACAAAGGGAATTGTATGCGGGGTTGATTGAATCCTCGACATCGTGGTTCATCCGATGAGATCATCGAGGAGAATGTGGGAGCCAACATGGGTATCCAGATCCCGCTGTTGGTTATTGACTGGAGAGCCGTCTCGGTCATGTCTGCATGTCTCCCGAACCCGTAGGGTCTACAGACTTAAGGTTCGGTGACGCTATGGTTATTAGGAAGACTTGTATGTGATTACCGAATGTTGTTCTGAGTCCCGGATGAGATCCCGGACGTCACGAGGAGTTCCGAAATGGTCCGGAGGTAAAGATTTATATATGGGATGTTGTCATTCGGTCACCGGAAAGTTTCAGGGGCATATCGGTATTGTACCGGGGCCACCGGAGGGGTTCCGGGGGTCCACCGGGAGGGGCCACCCCTCTCGGAGGGCCTCATGGGCCGTAGGGGGCAGGGAACCAGCCCCTGGAGCATTCTTCCTCAACCTCTCCTTCCCCCTTGCTGGATCAAGAAGGAGGAGACGTCATCTGCTCCGTACGTGTGTTGAACGCGGAGGTGCTGTCCGTTCGGCACTTGGTCATCGGTGATTTGGATCACGGCGAGTACGACTCCATCATCCCCGTTCTCTTGAATGATTCCGCACGCGATCTACAAGTGGTATGTAGATGCAATCTCTCTCCTATCACTCGTTGCTTAGATGAACTCATAGATGGATCTTGGTGAAACCTTAGGAAATTTTTTATTTTCTGCAACATTCCCCAACAAAATTTGCAACAACAAAGTAAAGGACGTCTAACTTGTTTTTGTAGGGCATGTTGTGATGTGATATGGTCAAGACGTGATGAGATATAAGTTGTTGTATGAGATGATCATGTTTTGTTGAAGTTATCAGCAACTGACAGAAGCCCTATGGTTGTCTCTTCGTTGCATAAGATGCAAGCGCCAAATAATTGCTATACTTTATCGCTATGCGATAGCAATAGTTGCAAGAGCAATAGTTGGCGAGACGACCATGTGACGACACATTGATATAGATCAAGATGATGAAGATCATGGTGTCATGCCGGTGACGATGGAGATCATGACGATGCTTTGGAGATGAAGATCAAATGCACAAGATGATGGCCATATCATGTCACATATTATATTAATTGCATGTGATGTTTATCTTTTATGCATCTTATCTTGCTTTGATTGACGGTAGCATTATAAGATGATCCCTCACTAAATTATCAAAGTATAAGTGTTCTCCCTGAGTATGCAGCGTTGTGAAAGTTCTTCGTGCTGAGACACAACGTGATGATCGGGTGTGATAGGCTCTACGTTCAAATACAATAGGTGCAAAACAGTTGCACACGCGGAATACTCAGGTTAAACTTGACGAGCCTAGCATATAACAGATATGGCCTCGGAACACGGAGACCGAAAGGTCGAGCGTGAATCATATAGTAGATATGATCAACATAGTGATGTTTACCATTGAAACTACTCCATCTCACGTGATGATCGGACATGGTTTAGTTGATTTGGATCACGTGATCACTTAGAGGATTAGAGGGATGTCTATCTAAGTGGGAGTTCTTAAGAAATATGATTAATTGAACTTAATTTATCATGAACTTAGTCCTGGTAGTATTTTGCAAATTATGTTGTAGATCAATAGCTCACGTTGTTGCTTCCCTATGTTTTTACTTCCCTATGTTTTTATATGTGTTCCTAGAGAAAACTAAGTTGAAAGATGTTAGTAGCAATGATGTGGACTTGGTCCATGATCTGAGGTTTATCCTCATTGCTGCACAGAAGAATTGTGTCCTTGATGCGCCGCTAGGTGACACACCTATTGCAGGAGCAGATGCATACGTTATGAACGTTTGGCTAGCTCAATATGATGACTACTTGATATTTTAGTGCACCATGCTTAACGTCTTAGAATTGGGACTTCAAAGACGTTTTGAATGTCATCGACCATATGAGATGTTCCAGGAGTTGAAGTTAATATTTCAAGCAAATACCCGATTTGAGAGATATGAAGTCTCCAACAAGTTGTTAGCTAAAAGATGGAGGAGAATTGCTCAACTAGTGAGCAAGTGCTTAGATTGTCTAAGTACTACAATCGCTTGAATCAAGTGGGAGTTAATCTTCCAGATAAGATAGTGATTGGCAGAGTTCTCTAGTCACCATCACCAAGTTGCTGGAACTTCGTGATGAACTATAATGCAAGGGATGACGAAAATGATTCCCAAGTTCTTCGTGATGCTGAAATCAACGAAGGTAGAAATCAAGAAAAGAGCATCAAGTGTTGATGATTTATAAGACCACTAGTTTCAATAAAAGGGCAAAGGAAAAGAAAGGGAACTTCAAGAAGAATGGCAAGCAAGTTGTCACTCTCGCGAAGAAGCCCAAAGCTGGACCAAAGCCTGAAACTGAGTGCTTACACTGCAAAGGAAATGGTCACTGGAATCGGAAATGCCCTGAATATTTGGTGGATAAGAAGGATGGTAAAGTGAACAAGGGTATATTTGATATACAGGTTATTGATGTGTACCTTACTAGTGTTTACAGTAGCCCCTGAGTATTTGATACTTGTTCAGTTGCTAAAAATTAGTAACTCGAAACAGGAGTTACAGAATAAACAGAGACTAGTTGAGGGTGAAGTGAGGATAAGTGTTGGAAGTAGTTCCAAGATTGATATGATCATCATCGCACACTCCCTATACTTTCGGGATTAGTGTTGAACCTAAATAAATGTTATTTGGCGTTTGCGTTGAGCATGAATATGATTTGATCATGTTTATTGCAATACGAATATTCATTTAAAGTCAGAGAATAATTGTTATTCTGTTTACATGAATAAAGCCTTCGATGGTCATACACCCAATGAAAATAGTTTGTTGGATCTCGATCATAGTGATACACATAACATAATATTGATGCCAAAAGATGCAAAGTTGATAATGATAGTGCAACTTATTTGTGGCACTGCCGTTTGGGTCATATCGGTGTAAAGCGCATGAAGAAATTCCATGCCGATGGGTTTTTGGAATCACTTGATTATGAATCATTTGATGCTTGCGAACCGTGCCTTTTGGGCAAGATGACTAAAACTCCGTTCTCCGGAACAATGGAACGAGCTAGTGACTTATTGGAAATAATACATACTGATGTATGCGGTCCAATGAGTATTGATGCTCGTGGCGGGTATCATTACTTTCAGACCTTCACAAGATGATTTGAGCAGATATGAGTATATCTACTTAATAAAACACAAGTCTGAAACATTTGAAAAGTTCTAAGAATTCCAGAGTGAAGTGGAGAATCATCGTAACAAGAAAATAAAGTTTCTACGATCTGATCGTGGAGGAGAATATTTGAGTTACGAGTTTGGCCTTCATATAAAACAATGTGGAATAGTTTCACAGTTCACACCACCTGGAACACCACAACGTTATGGTGTGTCCGAACGTCGTAACCGCACTTTATTGGATATTGTGCGACCTATGATGTCTCTTATCGGTTTACCACTATCGTTTTGGGGTTATGCATTAGAGATAGTTGCATTCACTTTAAATAGGACACCATCAAAATCCATTGAGACGACGGCTTATGAACTGTGGTTTGGCAAGAAACCAAAGTTGTCGTTTCTTAAAGTTTGGGCTGCGATGCTCATGTGAAAAAGTTTCAACCTGATAAGCTTGAACCTAAATCGGAGAAGTGCGTCTTCATAGAATACCCAAAGGAAATTGTTGGGTACACCTTCTATCACAGATCCGAAGGCAAAATATTCGTTGCTAAGATGGATCCTTTCTAGAGAAGGAGTTTCTCTCAAAAGAAGTGAGTGGGAGGAAAGTATAACTTGATGAGGTAACTGTACCTTCTCCCGAATTGGAAAGTAGTTCATCACAGAAATCAGTTCCAGTGATTCCTACACCAGTTAGTAAGGAAGCTAATGATGATGATCATGAAACTTCAGATTAAGTTACTACAGAACCTCGTAGGTCTTCCAGAGTAAGATCCGCACCAGAGTGGTACGGTAATCCTATTCTGGAGGTCATGTTACTAGACCATGATGAACCTACAAACTATGAGGAAGCGATGATGAGCCCAGATTCCGCGAAATGGCTTGAGGCCATAAAATCTGAGATAGGATCCATATATGAGAACAAAGTGTGGACTTTGGTTGACTTGCTCGATGATCAGCAAGCCAAGTTAAATAAATGGATCTTCAAGAGGAAGACAGACACTGATAGTAGTGTTACTATCTACAAAGCTCGACTTGTCGTAAAAAGTTTTTTGACAAGTTCAAGGTGTTGAATACGATGAGATTTTCTCACTCGTGTGGATGCTTAAAGTCTGTCTGAATCATGTTAGCAATTGCCACATTTTATGAAATCTGGCAAATGGATGTCAAAACTGCATTCCTTAATGGATTTATTAAAGAAGAGTTGTATATGATGCAACCAGAAGGTTTTTTCAATCCTAAAGGTGCTAACAAATTGTGCAAGCTCCAGCGATCCATCTATGGACTGGTGCAAGCATCTCGGAGTTGGAATATACGCTTTGATAAGTTGATCAAAGCATATAGTTTTATACAGACTTGCAGTGAAGCCTGTATTTACAATAAAGTGAGTGGGAGCACTACAGCCTTTCTGATAAGTATATGTGAGTGACATACTGTTGATCAGAAATGATGTAGAATTTTTCTGGAAAGCATAAAGAAGTGTTTGAAAGGAGTTCTTTAAAAGAAAGACCTCAGTAAAGCTACTTACATATTGAGCATCAAGATCTATTGAGATAGATCAAGACATTTGATAAGATTTTCAATGAGTACATACCTTGACAAGATTTTGAAGTAGTTCAAAATGGAACAGTCAAAGAAAGAGTTCTTGCCTGTGTTGCAAAGGTATGAAATTGAGTAAGACTCAAATCCCGACCACGACAGAAAATAGAAAGAGAATGAAAGTCATTCCATATGCCTTAGTCATAGGTTCTATAAAAGTATGCCATGCTATGGACCAGACCTATTGTATACTCTGCCCTGGTTTGGTGAGGGAGTACAATAGTGATCTAGGAGTAGATCACTGGACATTGGTCAAAATTATCCTTAGTGGAATAAGGATATGTTTCTCGATTATGGAGGTTACAAAAGGTTTGTCGTAAAGGGTTACATCAATACAAGTTTTGGCACTGATCCAGATGACTCTAAGTCTTAATCTGGATACATATTGAAAGTGGGAGAAATTAGCTAGAGTAGCTCTGTGCAGAGCATTGTAGACATAGAATATTTGAAAAATACATACGGCTCTGAATGTGACAGACCCGTTGACTAAACTTCTCTCACGAGCAAAACATGATCATATCTTTGTACTCTTTGGGTGTTAATCACATAGCGATGTGAACTAGATTATTGACTCTAGTAAACCCTTTGGGTGTTGATCACATGACGATGTGAACTGTGGGTATTAATCACATATAGATGTGAATATTAGTGTTGAATCACATGGCGATGTGAACTAGATTATTGACTCTAGTGCAAGTGGGAGACTGAAGGAAATATGCCCTAGAGGCAATAATAAAGTTATTATTTATTTCCTTATATCATGATAAATTTTTATTATTCATGCTAGAATTGTATTAACCGGAAACATAATACATGTGTGAATACATAGACAAACAGAGTGTCACTAGTATGCCTCTACTTGACTAGCTTGTGAATCAAAGATGGTTAAATTTCCTAACCATAGACATGAGTTGTCATGTGATTAACAGGATCACATCATTAGGAGAATGATGTGATTGACTTGACCCATTCCGTTAGCTTAGCACTTGATCATTTAGTATGTTGTTGTTGCTTTCTTCATGACTTATACATGTTCCTATGACTATGAGATTATGCAACTCCCATTTACCGGAGGAACACTTTGTGTTCTACCAAACGTCACAACGTCTGGGTGATTATAAAGGAGCTCTACAGGTGTCTCCGAAGGTACATGTTGGGTTGGCGTATTTCGAGATTAGGATTTGTCACTCCGATTGTTGAAGAGGTATCTCTGGGCCCACTCGGTAATGCACATCACTATAAGCCTTGCAAGCAATGTAGCTAATGAGTTAGTTATGGAATGATGCATTATGGAACGAGTAAAGAGACTTGCCGGTAACGAGATTGAACTAGGTATTGAGATACCGACGATCGAATCTCGGGCAAGTAACATACCGATGACAAAGGGAACAGCGTATGTTGTTATGCGGTTTGACCGATAAAGATCTTCGTAGAATATGTGGGAGCCAATATGAGCATCCAGGTTCCGCTATTGGTTATTGACCGGAGACGTGTCTTGGTCATGTCTACATAGTTCTCGAACTCGTAGGGTCCGCACGCGTAACGATACGATGACAATTATATTATGAGTTTATATGTTTTGATGTACCGAAGATTGTTCAGAGTCCCGGATGTGATCACGGACATGATGAGAAGTCTCAAAATGGTTGAGACATGAAGATTGATATATTGGAAGCCTATGTTTGGATATCGGAAGTGTTCCGGTGAAATCGGGATTTTACCGGAGTACCGGGAGGTTACTGGAACCCCCCGGGAGGTTAATGGGCCTTAGTGGGCCTTTACGGAGAAGAGGAGAGGCGGCAAGGGATGGGCTGCGCGCCCCTCCCCCTAGTCCGAATAGGACAAGGAGAGGGGGGCGGCGCCCCCCTTCCTTCCTCTCTCCCTCCTCTTTCCCCCTCCCAAGTCCTAATCCAACTAGGAATGGGGGAAGTCCTACTCCCGGTGGGAGTAGGACTCCTCCCGGTGCGCCCTCTCCCTTGGCCGGCCGCACCCCCCTTGCTCCTTTATATACAGGGTTAGGAGGGCACCCCATAGACACAACAATTGATCGTTTGATCTTTTGGCCATGTGCGGTGCCCGCCTCCACCATAGTCCACATCGATAATATTGTAGCGGTGCTTAGGCGAAGCCCTTAGAACATCATCATCGTCACCACGCCGTCGTGCCGACGAAACTCTGCCTCAACACTCGGCTGGATCGGAGTTCGAGGGACGTCATCGGGCTGAACGTGTGCTGAACTCGGAGGTGCCGTACGTTCAGTACTTGATCGGTCAGAACGTGAAGACGTACGACTACATCAACCGCGTTGGGCTAACGCTTCCGCTTACGGTCTACAAGGGTATGTAGACAAAACTCTTCCCTCTCGTTGCTATGCATCACCATGATCTTGCGTGTGCGTAGGATTTTTTTTTGAAATTACTACGTTCACCAACATCCTTATGAAGGGTAAATAGAAATTGGCATATCACGTTGTGGTTTTGGCATAGGTAAGAAACGTTCTTGCTAGAACCCTATAGCAGCCACGTAAAAACATGCAACAACAATTAGAGGACGTCTAACTTGTTTTTGCAGCATATGCCTTGTGATGTGATATGGCCAAAAAGGATGTGATGAATGAAATATATGTGATGTATGAGATTGATCATGTTCTTGTAATAGGAATCACGACTTGCATGTCGATGAGTATGACAACCGGCAGGAGCCATAGGAGTTGTCTTTATTTATCGTATTACCAGCGTGTCACTGAATAACGCCATGTAATTACTTTACTTCTTTGCTAAACTGTTAGCCATAGTAGTAGAAGTAATAGTTGGCGAGACAACTTCATGGAGACACGATGATGGAGATCATGATGATGGAGATCATGGTGTCATGCCGGTGACGATGATGATCATGGCACCCCGAAGATGGAGATCAAAGGAGTAAAATGATATTGGCCATATCACGTCACTATTTGATTGCATGTGATGTTTATCTTGTTTTTGCATCTTATTTGCTTAGAACGACGGTAGTAAGTAAGATGATCCCTCATAATAATTTCAAGAAAGTGTTTCCCCTAACTATGCGCCATTGCGAAAGTTCGTTGTTTCGAAGCACCACATGATGATCGGGTGTGATAGATTCTAACATTCACATACAACGGGTGTAAGCCAGATTTACACATGCAAAATACTTAGGTTGACTTGACAAGCCTAGCATGTATAGACATGGCCTACGAACACAAGAGACCGAAAGGTCGAACATGAGTCGTATAGAAGATACGATCAACATGAAGATGTTCACCGATGATGACTAGTCCATCTCACGTGATGACCGGACACGACCTAGTTGACTCGGATCATGTATCACTTAGATGACCAGAGGGATGTCTATCTGAGTGGGAGTTCATTAAATAATTTGATTAGATGAACTTAATTATCATGAACTTAGTCTAAAACCTTTGCAAAATGTCTTGTAGATCAAATGGCCCACGCTCATGTCAACCTCAACTTCAGCGCGTTCCTAGAGAAAACCAAGCTGAAAGATGATGGTAGCAACTATACGGACTGGGTCCGGAACCTGAGGATCATCCTCATAGCTGCCAAGAAAGCATATGTCCTAGAAGCACCGCTAGGTGAAGCACCCGTCCCAGCGAACCAAGACGTTATGAACGCTTGACAGTCACGTGTTGATGATTACTCCCTCGTTCAGTGCGGCATGCTTTACAGCTTAGAACCGGGGCTCCAAAAGCGTTTCGAGCAGCACAGAGCATATGAGATGTCCCAAGAGCTGAAAATGGTTTTCCAAGCTCATGTCCGGGTCGAGAGATATGAAGTCTCTGACAAGTTCTACAGTTGTAAGACGGAGGAAAATAGTTCTGTCAGCGAGCACATACCCAAAATGTCTGGGTTGCACAACCGCTTGTCCCAGTTGGACATTAACCTCCCGGATGAGGCGCTCATTGACAGAATCCTTCAGTCGCTCCCACCTAGCTACAAGAGCTTTGTGATGAACTACAATATGGAGGGGATGGTGAAAACCATTCCTGAGGTATTTTCAATGCTGAAATCAGCAGAGGTAGAAATCAAAAAGGAACATCAAGTGTTGATGGTCAATAAAACCACTTGTTTCAAGAAAGGCAAGGGTAAGAAGAACTTCAAGAAGGACGACAAGGGAGTTGCCGCGCCCAGTAAGCCAGTTGCTGGGAAGAAGCCAAAGCACGGACCCAAACCTGAGACTGAGTGCTTTTATTGCAAGGGGAACGGTCACTGGAAGCGGAACTGCTCCAAGTACTTAGCGAATAAGAAGGCCGGCAACACCAAAGATATATGTGATATACATGTTATTGATGTGTACCTTACCAGTACTCATAGTAGCTCCTGGGTATTTGATACCGGTGCGGTTTCTCATATTTGTAACTCAAAACAGGAGTTGCGGAATAAGCAGAGACTGGCGAAGGACGAGGTGACGATGCGCGTCGGGAATGGTTCCAAGGTCGATGTGATCGCCGTCGGCACGCTACCTCTACATTTACCTACGGGATTAGTTTTAAACCTTAATAATTGTTATTTAATGCCAGCTTTGAGCATGAACATTGTATCTAGATCACGTTTAATATGAGATGGCTACTCATTTAAATCCGAGAATAATGGTTGTTCTATTTATATGAGAGATATGTTTTATGGTCATGCCCCGCTGGTCAATGGTTTATTCTTAATGAATCTCGAACGTGATGTTACACGTATTCATAGTGTGAATACCAAAAGATGTAAGATTGATAATGATAGTCCCACATATCTGTGGCACTGCCGCCTTGGTCACATTGGTGTCAAACGCATGAAGAAGCTCCATGCAGATGGACTTTTGGAGTCTCTTGATTTCGAATCATTTGACACGTGCGAACCATGCCTCATGGGCAAAATGACCAAGACTTCATTCTCTGGAACGATGGAGCGAGCAACCAACTTATTGGAAATTATACATACTGATGTTTATGGACCAATGAGCGTTGAGGCTCGCGGTGGCTATTGTTATGTTCTCACCCTCATTGATGGTAGATATGGGTATGTCTACTTAATGAAACATAAGTCTGAGACCTTTGAAAAGTTCAAGGAATTTCAGAATGAGGTAGAGAATCAATGTGACAGAAAAATAGAGTTCTTACGATCAGATCGTGGGGGAGAATATTTAAGTCACGAGTTTGGTACACACTTAAGGAAATGTGGAATTGTTTCACAACTCACGCCGCCTGGAACACCTCAGCGTAACGGTGTGTCCGAACGTTGTAATCGCACTCTATTGGATATGGTGCGGTCTATGATGTCTCTTACCGATTTACCGCTATCATTTTGGGGATACGCTTTAGAGACAACTACATTCACTTTAAATAGGGCACCGTCTAAATCTGTTGAGATGACACCATATGAATTATGGTTTGGAAAGAGACCTAAGATGTCGTTTCTAAAAGTTTGGGGATGCGATGCTTATGTCAAGAAACTTCAACCTGAAAAGCTCGAACCCAAGTCGGAAAAATTCGTCTTCATAGGATACCCTAAGGAAACCATTGGGTATACCTTCTACCTCAGATCCGAAGGCAAGATTTTCGTTGCTAGGAACGAGTCCTTTCTGGAGAAAGAGTTTCTCTCAAAAGAAGTAAGTGGGAGGAAAGTGGAACTTGATGAAGTACTACCTCTCGAACCGGTAAGTAGCGCAGCTCAGGAAGATGTTCATGTGGTGCCTGCACCGACTAGAGAGGAAGTTAATGATGATGATCAAGGTACTTCGGATCAAGTTACTACTGAACTTCATAGGTCCACAAGGACACGTTCCACACCAGAATGGTATGGCAACCCTATCCTGGAAATCATGTTGTCAGACAATGGTGAACCTTCGAACTATGAAGAAGCGATGGCGGGCCCAGATTCCAACAAATGGCTTGAAGCCATGCAATCCGAGATAGGATCCATGTATGAAAACAAAGTATGGACTTTGACAGACTTGCCCGATGATCGGTGAGCGATACAAAATAAATGGATCTTTAAGAAGAAGACGGACGCGGATGGTAATGTTACCATCTATAAAGCTCGACTTGTCGCTAAGGGTTATCGGCAAGTTCAAGGGGTTGACTACGATGAGACTTTCTCTTCCGTAGCGAAGCTAAAGTCCGTCCGAATCATGTTAGCAATTGTCGCATACTATGATTATGAGATATGACAAATGGACGTCAAAACGACATTCCTTAACGGCTATCTTAAGGAAGAATTGTATATGATGCAGCCGGAAGGTTTTGTCGATCCTAAGAATGCTAACTAGGTATGCAAGATCCAGCGATCCATTTATGGGCTGGTGCAAGCATCTCGGAGTTGGAACATTCGCTTTGATGAAATGATCAAAGGTTTGGGTTTATGCAGACTTATGGAGAAGCCTGCATTTACAAGAAAGTGAGTGGGAGCTCTGTAGCATTTCTCATATTATATGTGGATGACATACTTTTGATGGGAAATGATATAGAACTTTTGGACAGCATAAAGGTCTACTTGAATAAGTGTTTTTCAATGAAGGACCTTGGAGAAGCTGCTTATACATTAGGCATCAAGATCTATAGAGATAGATCGAGACGCCTCATAGGTCTTTCACAAAGCACATACCTTGATAAGATATTGAAGAAGTTCAATATGGATCAGTCCAAGAAGGGGTTCTTGCCTGTGTTGCAAGGTGTGAAATTGAGCTCGGCTCAATCCCGACCACGACAGAAGATAGAGAAAAGATGAGTGTCAACCCCTATGCCTCGGCCATAGGGTCTATTATGTACGCCATGCTGTGTACCAGACCTGATGTAAACCTTGCTGTAAGGTTGGTAGCAAGGCACCAAAGTAATCCCGGCATGGAACACTGGACAGCGGTCAAGAATATCCTGAAATACCTGAAAAGGACTAAGGATATGTTTCTCGTTTATGGAGGTGACAAAGAGCTTGTCGTAAAGGGTTACGTCGATGCTAGCTTCGACACAGATCTGGATGACTCCAAGTCACAAACCGGATACGTATATATTTTGAATGGTGGGGCACTAAGCTGGTGCACCAGCAAGCAAAGCGTCATGGCGGGATCTACATGTGAAGCGGAGTACATGGCAGCCTCGGAGGCAGCGCATGAAGCAATCTGGATGAATGAGTTCATCACCGACCTAGGAGTTATTCCCAATGCGTCGGGGCCGATCACTCTCTTCTGTGACAACACTGGAGCTATTGCCCTTGCCAAGGAGCGCAGGTTTCACAAGAAGACCAGGCACATCAAGCGTCGCTTCAACTCCATTCGTGAAAATGTTCAAGATGGAGACATAGATATTTGCACAGTGCATACGGATCTGAATGTCGCAGATCTGTTGACTAAACCTCTTCCACGAGCAAAACATGATCAACACCAGAACTCTATGGGTGTTCGATTCATCACAGTGTAACTAGATTATTGACTCTAGTACAAGTGGGAGACTGTTGGAAATATGCCCTAGAGGCAATAATAAAATGATTATTATTATATTTCCTTGTTCATGATAATTGTCTATCATTCATGCTATAATTGTATTAGTCGGAAACCGTGATACATGTGTGAATACATAGACCACAACATGTCCCTAGTGAGCCTCTAGTTGACTAGCTTGTTGATCAATAGATGGTCATGGTTTTCTGACTATGGACATTGGATGTCATTGATAACGGGATCACATCATTAGGAGAATGATGTGATGGACAAGACCCAATCCTAAGCATAACACAAGATCGTGTAGTTCGTTTGCTAAAGCTTTTCTAATGTCAAGTATCAGTTCCTTAGACCATGAGATTGTGTAACTCCTGGATACCGTAGGAGTGCTTTGGGTGTACCAAACGTCACAACATAACTAGGTGACTATAAAGGTGCACTACAGGTATCTCCGAAAGTGTTTGTTGGGTTGGCACGAATCGAGACTGGGATTTGTCACTCCGTCTGACGGAGAGGTATCTCTGGGCCCACTCGGTAATGCATCATCATAATGATCTCAATGTGACTAAGTGGTTAGTCACGGGATCATGCATTATGTAACGAGTAAAGTGACTTGCCGGTAACGAGATTGAACGAGGTATTGGGATACCGACGATCGAATCTCGGGCAAGTAACGTACCGATTGACAAAGGGAATTGTTTACGGGATTACTTGAATCCTCGACATTGTGGTTCATCCGATGAGATCATCAGGAACATGTGGGAGCCAGATCCCGCTGTTGGTTATTGGCCGGAGAGTTGTCTCGGTCATGTCTGTGTGATTCCCGAACCCGTAGGGTCTACACACTTAAGGTTCGATGACGCTAGGGTTATTAGGAAGACTTGTGTGTGATTACCGAATGTTGTTCGGAGTCCCAGATGAGATCCTGGACATCACGAGGAGTTCCGAAATGGTCCGGAGGTGAAGATTTATATATGGGAAGTTGTCAAACGGTCACCGGAAATGTTCGAAGGCATACCGGTATTGTACCGGGGCCACCGGAGGGGTTCCGGGGGTCCACCGGGAGGGGCCACCTCTACCGTAGGGCCTCATGGGCTGTAGAGGGAAGGGAACCAGCCCTTGGAGGGCTGGGCGCCACACCCCCTGTGGGAGTCCTCGATAAGGGGGTATCCAGATAGCTGGACTGTATACATCGTCCGGACTATAGAAGCGTCAAGATACAAGCAAGACTTCGGCTCGTGTCCGGATGGGACTCTCCTTTGCGTGGAAGACAAGCTTGGCGATCCGGATATTATGTTTCCTTCCTTGTAACCGACTCCATGTAAACCCTAGCTCTCCGGTGTCTATATAAACCAGAGAGCATGGTCCTTAGAAGGCCGATCACAATTACAATCATACCATCATAGGCTAGCTCTTAGGGTTTAGCCTCTACGATCTCGTGGTAGATCTACTCTTGTATTCCGCATATCTTCAATATTAATCAAGCAGGAAGTAGGGTTTTTCCTCCATCGAGAGGGCCCGAACCTGGGTAAACATTGTGTCCCTCGCTTCCTGTTACCATCAGCCTAATACGCACAGATCGGGACCCCCTACCCAAGATTCGCTGGTTTTGACACCGACATTGGTGCTTTCATTGAGAGTTCCTCTGTGTCGCCGCTGCAAGGGCTCGATGGATCGTCTCGTTGTCAAGGACGACATCACTTCTGGTGGAGCACTGGCTGTAGGCCAGACTCTCCGGTATGGCGGCTTCATTATGACCGCCCCATCGGCTGTCGCGCCGACAATGGCCTCTCGGGTCATCACGCATAACCTTCACACTGATTCGGAGCTTGCCGAACAGATGGATCCGATGGAGCTCTCCTCTCTTAACGAGCTCTTGGATCGCATCTCCGCTTTGGGAGTCGCTACGGACTACGACCGGATTGGGCTTAAACCCGACCAGAGGGACATTAGATCCCCGCCGGCCACCCATGAGATAGCGGTAGTGGAAGAATCACACATGGGTCGCCCCTCAACTTTGAGGACGAATTATGTTCGGATCACCGAATTTAGTGAGCCGAACACCCACCCAAAGGACTACATGACCCAGGTCCCGGACTTAGAATCGGGCGCTGGGCCAAAGGGATTAGGTAATACTCCAGATCCCGAACTGTCAGGCTCGATACTTCCCGTGCCCCCGGGCATCGGATCGGATCAAAATTCGGGTTCAGCCAATGACGCCCGCTCGGACTTAATCCATCTCTCCCGTGTCCGGCAGGAGCCCCAGGAGACGGTACATTGTTACTGGGCTAGATTTCTCCTTGCTCTTAATAAGGTCAAGGACTGCCACAAGGAGGACGTAGTCTCTCTTTTCTGCAGAAACTACACGAACAAAGGACTCCTTAATTCTATAAGTCGCCATGACATAGTGCACCTTACAGACTTAGCAACCGTAGTACAAAAGTACTATGCGATGGAAAGTGCCTTGAAAACCCAGACAGAATTTTGGGATAGTACGGCCCTCACCGGAACCTTTGTCCGAACTAAACGGCCGAACTCTCGTAAGTCGACCAACTCAATTCCCAAGAAACCAAAACCCGCCCCAGGGCGTGGAACCGTATTGGAAGGATGGCTCAACGGCCCGTGTAAGCTTCACAGCATGCCGGACGCAACACCGACCCATAGCCTTAGAGCGTGTTGGATACTCCGGCAGGTAGCTAAGAGTGGCGAGGATCTCCTCGAGAGCCATAAAGCAGAACCACATCCTGCCAAAGAACACAATACGGTGCTGACATTCTTCGAGACCTTCGCCTCAAACAATAAGCGCAAGCGAGCGCATCGAAGCTTCATTGAAATTTGCCATGTGGCAAAAATAAATCCGTGGAACGACACTGCTATAACCTTCAATGCCAGTGACGAACACCAATTCCAGTCCATCCGGGCGCCGGCCGCTCTGGTCCTCAGCCCAATAGTGGATGGCGTTCGCTCACTAAAGTACTCATGGACGGCAGAAGCGGATTAAACCTAATCTACAAAGAAACCCTCAAGAAGATGGAGATTGACAAAAGCCGCATTGAACAAAGTGGCACGACCTTCAGGGGAATTATCCCTAGTCGGGAGGCTCGGTGTGCGGGAAAAATCACACTCGATGTGGTATTCGGCACCCCAGAGAATTACAGGTCCGAAGAAATCACCTTCCAAGTGGCTCCTTTCAATAGCGGATACCACACCCTTCTAGGGCGAGATGCGTTTGCGAGCTTTCAAGCCATACCCCATTACGGGTACATGAAGCTTAAAATGCCCGGACCCAATTGAATCATCACTCTAGCTAGTGATCCGGACATCGCACTCCGCGCCGAAAACAAAACCGCAGCGCTGGCCTTGGAAGCATTATCCGAAGCCCTAGCGGCAGAAGAATTAACCACGCTACGCGCCACCGTGGACAGGGACGACGTGATACTCGACAAGCGACCCAAGTCCACCTCATTCAAACCCGCAGATGAGATAGTCAAATTCCAAGTCCACCCAACGGACCCCATGAAGACAACTTCCATCGGGACACAGTTGAACCCCGCTATGGACGCCGTACTGCACAACTTCTTACGCGAGAATTGGGATATCTTCACCTGGCACCCATCGGACATGTCGGGCATCCCACGTGGATTGGCCGAACACAACCTTAACATACTGAAGGGATATAAACCTGTTAAACAGACCCTAAGGCGATTTTCGGAGCCCAAACGACAACCCATGGGGGAGGAGCTAGCCAAGGTACTTGAGGCCAGATTCATCAGAGATATCAAACATCCGGATTGGCTGGCAAACCTGGTAATGGTACCAAAGAAGGAAAAATCCTGGCGCCTGTGTGTCGACTTCAAAGACCTTAACAAGGCTTGCCCCAAGGATCCCTTTCCTCTCCCTCGCATCGATCAAATCATCGATGCCACAGCCGGATACGACTCGCTGTGTTTCCTCGACGCATACTCTGGATACCATCAAATAAAGATGGCAGAGTCCGACCAAGCTGCAACAGCTTTCATAACGCCATATGGCCCTTTCTGCTTCAACACTATGCCTTTCGGGCTTAAGAATGCCGGAGCAACCTATCAACGCATGATTCAAACATGCCTGGAAAAGCAAATCGGCAAAACAGTGGAGGCATATGTGGACGACGTAGTCGTAAAAACAAGACATGTCGAAACCCTAATTGATGACTTGAGACTTACGTTCGACAACTTACGAACATACGACATCAAGCTGAATCCGGAGAAATGCATTCTCGGTGTCCCCTCTGGAAAACTGCTGGGCTTCATCGTTTCCAATAGAGGAATTGAAGCTAATCCAGCAAAAATCCGAGCTTTGTTATAGTTGGCTATACCAACAGACCTCAAACACATCCAGAAACTAGCTGCATGCGTGGCTGCTTTGAGCCGCTTTATCTCCAGGTTAGGAGAAAAGGCATTGCCTCTTTATCGCCTCCTTCAGCGCACCGAACACTTCATGTGGACGGATGCAGCCATGGCCGGACTAGACAAAATAAAGACCTTATTGGCCAGTAATCCAGTCCTAACAGCGCCAACTATCGGCGAACCTATGCTGATGTACATAGCTGCAACACATCAAGTTGTAAGCGCAGTACTCGTCGTCGAACGAGAGGTTGGCGGATACAAATTCCCGCTACAGAAGCCAGTTTATTATGTATCCACGGTCCTCACCCCATGCAAATCCCGATACCCACATTATCAAAATATAGCATACTCGGTCTTCATGTCATCCCGGAAGCTACGACACTACTTTCAAGAGTGTTCGATTACGGTGGCCTCTGAAGTACCACTCAACGACATAATAAATAACCGCGATGCCACGGGCCGGATTGCTAAATGGGCCATCAAGCTCCTTCCATTTGACATAACATACAAGCCTCGGCGGCTATCAAGTCGCAAGTATTAGCTGACTTTGTTGCTGAATGGACGGAAGCCGAACTCCCTAAAGAGTACGCCGTGTACTCTAGCTGGATCATGCACTTTGATGGCTCTAAAATGCTGGCCGGATTGGGAGTAGGCGTCGTCCTGACCTCTCCCACCGGAGACACGGTCCAATATGTCCTCCAAATATTATACACAGACTCCAACAATGCAACCGAATACGAGGCTCTGTTCCACAGTCTTTGGATGGCAGTCTCGATGGGCATTCAGCGCCTAGAAGTGCGTGGAGATTCAAACCTCGCAATATCACAAATAAATGGAGACTTTGACGCCAAGGATCCAAAAATGGCGGCCTATCGCAATGCCGTCCTTAAAATGCCAGCTCGGTTTGAGGGGCTCGAGTTCCACCATGTGGCTCGAGAAAAAAATCAAGCGGCAGACGTCCTTGCCCGCATCGGCGCTAAACGCGACCCTATCCCACCAAACATATTCCTGGAAAGACTGTTCAAGCCATCTGTGGTATGGGAAGGGGAGTCCGGCAATACTAGCACAGATCCGAATACATCCCCAGATTCCGAACTATCAGACACAGTCGGAGGTTCTGCAACCGAAATAACATTGTCAGTCCATGAAATAATGGCTGTCATTGCCCCGTGGACTGAGCCTTTCTTGGCCTACCTAAATAGGCAGGAGCTCCCTGAAGACCAAAACAAAGCACGCTACATTGTCCAACGTTCTAAAGCTTACAAATTCCATGAAGGAGAGCTCTATAAGAAAAGTGCTACCGGAGTGCTCCAAAGGTGCATCTCCGAAGAGGAAGGGCGACAGCTCTTGGCTAAAATCCATGCCGGACTTGGTGGGCACCACGCTGGGGCTCGAGCACTAGTCAGCAAGGCCTTCCGTACATGTTTCTATTGGCCGACGGCCCGGGCAGACGCACAGGACCTTGTCCAACACTGCGTCGGTTGCCAGCTCTTCGCCGATCAGAGTCATATGCCCCCTACCGCTCTCCAAACAATCCCCATAACTTGGCCCTTCGCAGTCTGGGGGCTGGATATGGTCGGACCCCTTAAATGGGGAAGCCATAAGAAAAAATACTTATTGGTCATGGTTGGCAAGTTCACCAAATGGATAGAAGCCAAACCAGTGAAAACGGCCGAATCCGGACCAGTCATAGACTTTATATCTGGGGTCGTACAGCGATACGGTGTCCCCCACAGCATCATCACCAATAATGGCTCAAATTTTACAGCCGATGAAGTGAAAGCTTGCTGCAACAAAATGGGCATTAAGCTCGACTATGCTTCCATCTACCACCCCCAAACAAATGGTCAGGTAGAAAGGGCAAATGGTCTCATCATGAGTGGCATCAAACCCAGACTAGTGCGATCCCTGACAGAGTCTGATACTCATTGGGTTGAGGAGCTCGACTTCGTACTCTGGGGGCTGCAGACCACGCCGAATCGCACCACCGGATACACACCATTTTTTATGGTGTATGATGCGGAAGCAGTACTACCATGCGACATAATACATGATTCGCCACACGTACGCATGTACGAAGAGAAGGAAGCCGAGTTAGATCGGCAGGATAATTTGGATACCCTGGAGGAGGAGCGCGATGTCGCTAAGGCCCGTTCCGCATTCTATCAGCAACAGGCTCGACGATACCAAAGCAGAGAAGTGTGGGCCAAAACTTATAATATTGGCGAACTCGTTCTACGCTTACCGGAGAAGAAGAAGGACAAGCTCAAACCCAAGTGGGAAGGCCCCTTCATCATCGACAAAGTTCTCACAGGAGGCGCTTACGTAATGCGTCCGATAACAGACTTGAGCCGAACCCATGGAACGCGGCCAGACTCCGGAGATTCTACGCCTAGCGCCGAACTTAGTGTTCGTCTCCTTAACCCTCCTTTTTTCAATTACGCTCCCTCCCCTTTCCTTTCTCGCTCTTTTTCTCCTCTCACCAAGTATTTAATACAGTGCAGATTCCCGGATTATTCTGGCTGCACTATGTGTGTAAGCTCTACCTGGGGGCTTCCTATACGGAAGTTAAATATAAATTATTTTCAGGGCTTTTTGCCCGTCACACGTGCGTTTCCTTTTTTCCATGTGTGCCTTTTCTTCACCATTATATGCATCGATATGACTTAAGACGTGGCCAAGCTGGGTTGCCTGGCTCCTGTGTTTATGCCCTACGTTCCTGTTAATTCGGCTAGGGCATAAGGGGAGCACCTCTGCGATTGTTACTGCCGGTTGAGCCGGATGTGTACCTCAGACTGGGTGAAGCCGAAAGCTAGTTTCCTTAAGAGAATATTCGGTCGGTGAACAAAAGATGTCTTTGTTTATTATAACATTAATCCCCAGAAGTTTTGTATCCTGCGCTTTGGTTCGCAGTCCGGACATGTGCCTTCACACATGCTTACCCAGGGAAAGGAACCCCTAACGGAACTATTCTCCTTGGAAGATGTTTCTTGCTAACCATGCAATATAACATAACTAGCTGGGTACTTGTCTGTTCAAGTACTTATGACCCCTACGCCTGGTCTCCACGCATACTCCGGTTTTATATAACCGAGCGGGTATTCGGACACACCCCGACTTTAGGATCCGGGGGCTGAAGCGAAAAGGTCCGCCACGATAAATGATTTTAATCTGGCTAGGGGCTACTTATGTCCATCAAATTACACAGTCATTTGGACTGATTATATTCATCCTCTATACCATCCAACATGCTATCTAACTTACAATCCTGGTGAGAATGGTTTGCGGCTAATGCCACCTGGTCATATACCAGACTCACGGGAATTTCTTGCCCATCTGGCCCGGCCGGTCCAACTTCGGCCATATGGTTCGGGTCCAGCTTGATGTAGCGCGTCTTGACCATCGCCCATGCTTCTCTTGCACCTTGCTGGCAGGCTGATATCTTCCACAAATGGAAGCGCTGTTGTTGGTGTCAAAACCGGCAGATCTCGGGTAGGGGTTCCCGAACTGTGCGTCTAGGCGGATGGTAACAGGAGACGAGGGACACGATGTTTTTACCCAGGTTCGGGCCTCTTGATGGAGGTAAAACCCTACGTCCTGCTTGATTAATATTGATGATGTGGGTTACAAGAGTAGATCTACCACGAGAGCAAGGAGGCTAAACCCTAGGAGCTAGCCTATGGTATGATTGTTGTTCGTCCTATGGACTAAAGCCATCCGGTTTATATAGACACCGGAGAGGGCTAGGGTTACAAAGAGTCGGTTACAAAGGTAGGAGATCTACATATCCGTATCGCCAAGCTTGCCTTCCACGCCAAGGAAAGTCCCATCCGGACACGGGACGAAGTCTTCAATCTTCTATCTTCATAGTCTTGGAGTCCGGCCGATGATGATAGTTCGGCTATCCGGACACCCCCTAGTCCGGGACTTCCTCAGTAGCCCCCGAACCAGGCTTCAATAACGACGAATCCGGCGCGTATGTTGTCTTCGGCGTTTGCAAGGCGGGTTCATGCTCCATGTGTTTGCCGGATAGTGTCCGGTTGCTTCATAAATGCTGCGCTCCTTGGCGTCCGCGTCCAGTAATGGTCTTCTTCCACGCGTCGCACGAATGCGAAAAGCCAGGGTATTTTTATGTTTTACCCCCTAGCTGCGCAAATAAGCTGCCTATAAGAGAGGCGGGGATCCAGATCCAAATCACATCATCCTCCTTCCGCAAGCACTCATCGAGGCGCATCTGACACCAAACCCATTCCAACATGGACAGTCGACGCGGCTCCTCTTCTCGCGCTCCCAGCCCTAAGCCAGGAGATTGGAGGAGATGCTCAGTCCCGCACAGCGAGTTAGTGACGCTCCAAGCAGAGGGATATCTTCCCCCGGCCTTCATGGTTCCGGTTCGAGCCGGACTGGCCACCTACAAAGGTGGGAAGCAGGCGGAGAGCGCCCCCAATCCCTCCAAAGGAGAGCGGGTGTGCTTCGTCTCCTACTTAATAAGGGGACTCGGATTTCCTATACATCCGTTTCTCCGGGGGCTCCTGGAGTTCTACGGACTCCAGCTTCATCATCTTACACCTGCCTCTATTTTGCACATCGCGGGCTTCGTAGCTCTGTGTGAGCTGTTCTTGGGCATTGAGCCCCATTTTGCGCTGTGGAAGAGGCTGTTTTGCCTCGTACCCCGCTCTCATGAGGGGTCGATATATCAAGTGGGCGGAGCCGAAATATGGCGCATCGCCGGGACCGGATACCTGTCCGGGACCCCGAAGAAGACGTCCGAAGATTGGCCTTCGGAGTGGTTTTATATGGAGGACGCTCCGCTGCCGGATCCAGTCCGGATCGGCCTTCCGGAGTTCATCAACGCTCCCCTGAAGAAACGCCTAAGTTGGCGCCCACGGAGCCCTCGACGAGAAGATGATAGTAGCGTCCATTACTTGATGGGCCAGATACGGCTGCTAGCGCATTCCGGATTAACCATGATCAGAGTCATGGCCACATGCATTATGCGTGGGGTGCAGCTGCTCCAATATAGGGGCCACCCCATGTGGGACTTCAATGGAGACGACGACGCCACCCATCATGGCCGCAAGGGACCTGGCTCGGCCGACGATCTGGTGAAGATCCTGTCCGGCTTGTACAAGGGGGAGAAGGAGGACTTCCTCCGCACGAATCCTCTGAACGGATTTTCCATGAACAACCCTCGGAGCTGGGTAAGCGATCGCATGCATATCTGAACCGTGCCTTTAAAGGCAATTGTCTTATTGTATGATTTTGACGCAGGAACTGCGTCGGGATGTGGAGGGCATAAAAAGACCAGCCCCACAACCTAAAGACCCAGAAAGGTCCCTTCATCCGGCCTCCGAAGAGGATCCGGACTTAGCGGTGGAACTGATCGACGGGGTGTACCACCAGCTCAGCATAGATAATGCTTTAGTCGCCATTATGGCTGACTACCCCGGTTTGTGTCCGGCTTCCCCGGTGAGTACGACCGAAGTCCTGGTGCCATTGCTTCTTTAATGCTTAGTTCTGACCACCGTGCACCAATGGTGTTCGACAGGAAGCGCCTTTACGGCAGGAAGTCGAGCCCGCGGCGACCGGCCAACAAGGGTCAGTCCGGCCCAGCAGGCGGAAGAGGAGTGCGACGCGAACTGAAACGTCGCCGCAACGGTACGGAGCACCGCTATTTTTTAAGGGAAGGATTCCCAGGGGGTATATTAATGCTCATAACTTTTCCAGAAAGAGCGCTCGCCGGACAGTGTCTGGAGAGGTTGCCAATCAAGCCTCCGCCAGCCATGCTCCAACGCATGGCCCGGAAGGGGAGGCGAATACAAGGCATGAGTCGGACGCTCCTCCAACGGAGGATGCCGACAGGCTGTCCGCCACCCGGTCTGAGGTGGAGAGCGCCATGAATCACAGGCGTCGCCGGACAGTTCTTCGTGACGCGTGTTTCTCCCCGGAGGCGTTAAATGCCTTTGATGCGGGAAACGCGCACCTCCGTGCCGCTCAAGATGGGTTAACCAGAGCCACGGAGCAGTATGTGAAAGATATAAGTGTAAGTAATTTTAATAGTTATATATGCCAGTAGCCCCCGAGACTTAAAATGGTTAAAATAACTGATTTAAGGATCAATTTTTATGCAGGATCTTACGGAGAAGAATACCCATCTGTCCCAGGAGCTCCAAGAGTGCAAGGCCCAACTTGAGGCCGCACTGGCCGCCACAGGGGGAGCCACAGAGACCCCCGCTGGTAAGACGTACTTTGAAAAGATAATTAATTAACAAAGTGCGGCGTGAATCTGACAATAATATTGCAGAGGGCGCCGGACTAGATCCGGACAAGCAACAGCTACTACGTCAGCTAAAGGCTGGCGAGAGGGTGCTTATGAAGGTGCAGCAGGAGAGAAACAAGCTCCAAGATGCCCACACCCAGCTAGGAGAAGAGCTGAAAGGTGTTCGGGCCCAGCTGTCTGGCTCCTTGAAGGAGAATCTGCGACTTCGTCGCGGCATTTATAGTAAGTGCTTGAGCAAATTCCTTTGAAAAGAAGAATTCGGCGAGGAAGTCGTTTGACAGAAATATGTCTTTAGGTGTGCTCACAGGTCGCCCTGCGGAGGAAATGCCTGGGTCAACAGGTGACCAACTTCCCGAGCTGGTGCAATTGTTCGAACGTGTTCGGCAGGCGATGAGTGGCGTCGTTCAGGCTTTATGGCCATCCGTCTCCCTACCCGAGGGCCTTGGTGAGCTTGCTGAGAAGCTCCAGGGAGCACGGCGACGCCTCCGTTTGTGGAAGATATCGGCCTGCCGTCAGGGCGCCAGGGAGGCCTGGGCCATGGTGAAGACGCGCTACCCGAAGGCTGACCCAAACCACATGGCTGAGGTCGGACCTGCGGGGCCTGATGGGAAGGAGATCCCTGTGAGCTTGATGTATGGCCAAGTAGAACTGGCCGCGAAATATTCCCAACAGGACTGTAAATTAGACAGCCTGTTAGATGGGATTGAGGAGGAGTACAATCAGTCGGTTTGACGATGTAATTTGAAATGACATGTAAGATGCCTTCTAGCCGGATTGTAGATCGTTTGTCTTTGCGGACCGTTTCGCTTCAACCTCGGGACCCAACAGTCCGGAGTGTGTCCGAATACCCCTACGGTTATAAAAGAACCGGGGCATGCATGGAGACAAGGCGTCGGGGTCATAATTGCTTTATCAGACAAGTGCCCAACTAGTTATGTTATATTACATGGTTAGTAAGAAACATCTTCCAGGGAGAATAGTTCCGTTAAGGGTTCCTTTCCCTGGGAGGCATGCCCTAAGGTGCAATGCCGGACTGCGAAAATAGCAGAAAAAGCATCTGGGGGCTTATAAATAAGTAAGTAATAATTCATCTTTCAAGTCACCGACCGAATATTCTCTTAAGAACGCTAGCTTTCGGCTTCACCCAGTCTGAGGTACACATCCGGCTGACCCGGCAGTAACAATCGCAGAGGTGCTCCCTTTACCTCCTAGCCGAACAATCAGGAACGTAGGGGTAAGCACAGGAGCCAGGCAACCCAGCTTGGCCAAAACTTAAGTCATATCGATGCATATAATGGTGAATAAAAGGTACATGCGGAAGTATGACACATGTATTGGGCGTGAAGCCCATATTAATAAGCTTCTGGTAAAGAAGCCCCCAGGTATAATGAGTGCTAGGAGCACATCAAGTGTGTGCGAACAAAGCGCAAATCAGCCTATAAAAGGTATTGAAAAAAAGGTGGGAAGAAGGAGGGGGACAAGAGACAGTAAAAAATATAAAAGGTGGACGGGGGAGTGAGACGAACTCTGAGTCCGGTGTTTAGGCGTAGAATCTTCGGAGACGGGCTGCGTTCCATGGGTTCGGCTCGAGTCGGTTGTCAGATGCTTTACGTAGACGGTATGCTCCGCCGGTCAGGACTTGGTCGATGATGAAGGGACCTTCCCACTTGGGCTTAAGTTTGTCCTTTTTCTTGTCCGGCAGGCGTAGAACGAGTTCGCCGACATTGTAAGTTTTGGCCCGTACTTCTCTACTTTGATATCTTCGAGCATGCTGCTGATAGAATGCGGAACGAGCCTCTGCCACGTCCCGCTCCTCCTCTAAGGCGTCCAAACTGTCCTGCCGATCCAACTCGGCTTCTCTTTCTTCGTACATGCGCACACGAGGTGAGTCATGAATTATATCGCAAGGCAGAACTGCCTCTGCGCCATACACCATGAAAAATGGTGTGAATCCAGTAGTTCGGTTTGGCGTGGTCCGCAGCCCCCAGAGTACGGAGTCGAGCTCCTCTACCCAGTGCGTGTTAGATTCCTTGAGGGACCGCACTAGTCTGGGTTTGATGCCGCTCATGATTAGACCATTTGCTCGCTCGACTTGACCGTTAGTTTGGGGGTGATAGACTGAAGCGTAATCGAGCTTGATGCCCATGTTTTTGCACCAGAGTTTAACCTCGTCGGCAGTGAAGTTCGTGCCGTTATCAGTGATGATGCTGTGGGGGACGCCAAAACGGTGTACTACCCCGGATAGGAAGTCTATCACCGGTCCAGATTCTGCCGTTTTAACCGGCTTGGCCTCAATCCATTTGGTGAATTTGTCCACCATGACCAATAAGTATTTGTGCTTGTGGGTTCCCCCTTTAAGGGGTCCAACCATGTCAAGCCCCCAGACCGCGAACGGCCAGGTAATGGGTATAGTTTTGAGGGCGGTGGGTGGCATGTGGCTCTGATTAGCAAAGAGCTGGCAACCGACGCATCGTTGGACTAAGTCCTGAGCATCTGCCCGGGCTGTCGGCCAATAAAATCCTATACGGAAGGCCTTGCCTACGAGTGCCCGGGCTGCAGCGTGGTGCCCGCCGAGTCCGGCGTGAATTTCAGCCAGGAGATTCCGCCCCTCCTCTTCGGAGATACACCTTTGAAGGACTCCGGTTGTGCTTTTCTTATAAAGTTCTCCCTCATGGACCTTGTAGGCTTTAGATCGCCGAACTATGCAGCGGGCCTCATTTGGGTCTTCGGGAAGTTCCTGCCGAATTAAGTAGGCTAGGAATGGTTCTGTCCACGGGGCAATTACTGCCATTATTTCATGAGCTGAAGGTGTTATTTCGTTGGCTGAGCCGCCGATTGTGTCAGAATGGTCTGAGTTCGGTGATGCAGCTGGCTCCGGATTGTTATTTCCGGACTCCTCTTCCCATAACACGGATGGCTTGAAGAGCCGTTCCAGGAAGATGTTTGGAGGGACGGCGTCTCGTTTCGCGCCGATGCGTGCTAACACGTCTGCTGCCTAGTTATTATCCCGGGCTACATGGTGGAATTCGAGTCCTTCGAACCGAGCTGACATTTTTAGGACGGCGTTGCGGTAAGCTGCCATTTTTGGATCTTTGGCATCAAAGTCTCCATTTACTTGGGATATTGCAAGGTTTGAATCCCCGCGCACCTCTAGGCGTTGAATGCCCATGGAGATTGCCATCCGGAGGCCATGTAGAAGGGCCTCGTATTCGGCTGCGTTATTGGAGTCCATGTACATTATTTGAAGTACGTTTTGGATTGTGTCTCCCGTTGGGGACGTCAGGACGACGCCAGCCCCCAAGCCAGCCAACATTTTGGATCCGTCGAAATGCATGATCCAATTGGAGTATGCACCGTACTCTTTAGGGAGTTCGGCTTCGGTCCATTCGGCGATGAAGTCGGCCAGAACCTGCGACTTTATAGCTCGCCGTGGTTTATAGGTTATGTCAAATGGTAAGAGCTCAATAGCCCATTTTGCAATCCTGCCCGTTGCGTCGCGATTGTTTATAATATCGTTGAGAGGTACGTCGGAGGCCACCGTTATGGAACACTCTTGAAAGTAGTGTCGTAGCTTCCGGGATGCCATGAACACCGCATATGCTATCTTTTGATAATGTGGGTACCGGGACTTGCATGGAGTTAGAATAGTGGACACGTAGTACACTGGTTTTTGAAGAGGGAATCTGTGCCCTTCTGTCTCTCGCTCGACGACGAGTACCGCGCTAACAACTTGATGTGTTGCTGCGATATATAATAACATAGGCTCGCCCAGGTTGGGCGCGGCTAGGACCAGATATGTTACCAGTATGGCCTTTATTTCTTCGAGTCCGGCTGTGGCAGCATCCGTCAGTTCGAAATGTTCGGTGCGCCAGAGGAGGCGGTAGAGGGGCAGAGCCTTTTCTCCCAAACGGGAGATGAAGCGACTTAAGGCCGCTACACATCCGGTTAGTTTTTGTATTTGCTTGAGGTCTTTTGGAATATCCAATTGTGACAGAGCTCGGATTTTGGGCGGGTTTGCTTCAATTCCTCTACCGGACACGATGAAGCCCAAGAGCTTTCCGGCTGGTACGCCGAAGACGCATTTTTCCGGATTGAGCTTAATGTCATATGCTCGGAGGTTGTCGAATGTCACCCTCAAGTCTTCTACTAGAGTTTCGACGTGTTTGGTCTTGACGACCACATCGTCTACGTATGCCTCTACTGTTTTGCCTATCTGGGTAGCCAGACATGTTTGGATCATGCGCTGATATGTTGCGCCGGCGTTTTTGAGTCCGAAGGGCATTGTGTTGAAGCAGAATGGCCCATATGGAGTAATGAATGCCGTTGCGTCCTGGTCTTTTTCCGCCATCTTGATTTGATGGTATCCGGAGTATGCGTCGAGGAAGCACAATGAATCGTGCCCTGCGGTAGCATCGATGATTTGGTCGATGCGAGGGAGGGGGAAAGGGTCCTTTGGACAGGCCTTGTTAAGGTCTTTAAAATTGACGCAGAGGCGCTAGGATTTGTCCTTTTTTGGTACCCTTACTAGATTGGCTAGCCAGTCCGGATGTTTTATATCTCTGATGACTCCGGCTTCTAAGAGTTTGGCTAGCTCTTCTCCCATTGCCTATCTTTTAGGTTCGGAAAATCGCCGAAGAGCTTGTTTGACCGGCTTGAATCCTTTTAGGATGTTTAGGCTGTGCTCTGCCAGCCTGCGTGGGATTCCTGGCATGTCTGAAGGGTGCCAGGCAAAAATGTCCCAATTTTCCCGAAGGAATTCTCGTAGTGCGGCTTCGACATCAGGACTTAATTGTGCCCCAATGGAGGCCGTCTTTGTGGGGTCCGTTGGATGGACCTGAAATTTGACTATTTCGTCTGCTGGTTTAAAAGAGGTGGACTTGGACCTCTTATCGAGTATCACATCGTCCCTATCCACCGCGGAGCGCAGTGTAGTTAGTTCCTCTGCCGATAGGGCTTCGGACAATGCCTCTAGGGCCAGTGCGGCTGTCTTATTTTCAGCGCGGAGTGCTGTATATGGATCACTGGAAAGAGTGATTATCCCATTGGGTCCGGGCATTTTGAGCTTCATGTACCCGTAGTGGGGTATAGCTTGGAAGATTGTGAATGCCTCTCGCCCTAACAAAGCGTGATATCCGCTGCCGAATGGGGCCACTTGGAATGTGACCTCCTCGGACCTGTAATTGTCCGGTGAGCCGAACACTACATCTAGTGTGATTTTTCCTGTGCAGCGTACTTCTCGATGTGGCTCCAGTCAATATCCATTTTTTGAAGGGTTTCCTCGTAGATGAGGTTTAATCCGCTGCCGCCATCCATGAGTGCCTTGGTAAGGCGAAAGCCGTCCACTATCGGACTGAGGACCAATGCGGTTGGTGCTCTAGCTGTTCGGAATTTAGGTTCGTCGCTGGCGTTGAAGGTGATAGCCGTGGCACTCCATGGATTTGCTGTTGCTACTTGGTAGACTTCGGCGAGGCCGCGGATTGTTCGTTTTCGCATGTTATTTGATGCGAAAGTCTCGAAGACTGTTAATACCGTACCGGTACTGCTGGGCTGTTTGCCCGGGGCTAAAAAGCCTTCGCCACTTTTGGCCACCTGCCGTAGTATCCAACATGCTCGAAGGCTGTGTGTTGGAGTGGCACCCTCCGTACTGTGGATTTTGCAGGGTCCGTTGAGCCAGCCCTCCAGTACGGTTCCATGCCCTTTAGGGGGTCTTTGCTTTTTGGTTTTTAACCCAGGTGCTTGAGTATGGCGCACCCTTTTGCTTCGGACTAGGGTTGTGGTCAAGGCCGGAGTGTCCCAAAACCTAGTTTCGGTGTTCCTGGCACTCTCTACCACACAGTATTTTTGTACGATAGTCGCTAGGTCGATGAAGCGTGTAACTTCGCGACGACTTATGGCGTTCATGATTCCCTTGTCCGTGCAATTGTTGTAGAAAATTGAAATCACGCTTTCTTCGCAGCAGTCCTTTATCCTGTTCATAACCAGGAGGAATCTGGCCCAGTAATGATGTACTGTTTCATCGGGCTCTTGCCGTATTCGAGATAGATCGCTTATGTTTGGGTGGGCAGGTGGAATCAAGTTCGGAACCCCGCCCAATCTGAGGCTCAAGGGCCAAGAAGTTTCCGGATTTGGAAGCTTGACTTGCTGGATGCTTTCCAATGAATCTAGTCCGATGCCTGACTCTAAGTTCAGTATTTGATTAGCGTCCGTCCCTTCGCGGGAATCCGGCTTGGAGGGATCGGAAATCCGGACATAGTTGGTTTTCAACGTAGAAGAAGGGTTGCCGCATTGTTCCTCTACCACGACAACGTGGTGGGTGGCCTAAGGAGAGTTAATCTCTCTCAGATCAGGTTTAAGCCCAATCCGATCGTAGTCTGTAGCGACTCCCAGGGCGGCGATGCGATCCAAGAGCTCGTTTACAGAGGAGAGCTCAATCGGATCTAACTGCTCGGCGAATTCCGGGCTGACGTGAAGATCGCTTTTGATGACCTGAGAGGTCATCGTCGGAGCGGTGGCCGAACAGGCGGTCATAAGAAAACCACCTAGCTGGATAGTTTGGCCGGCGGCCAAAGCTCTCTTGATGACGGTACCGTCTTTAAAGACGGGAGAAGGCATCCTTCCTAATCGCGACGACACAGAGGAACTCTCAATGAAAGCACCAATGTCGGTGTCAAAACCGGCGGATCTCGGGTAGGGGGTCCCGAACTGTGCGTCTAGGCGGATGGTAACAAGAGACGAGGGACGCGATATTTTTACCCAGGTTCGGGCCCTCTTGATGGAGGTAAAACACTACGTCCTGCTTGATTAATATTGATGATGTGGGTTACAAGAGTAGATCTACCATGAGATCAAGGAGGCTAAACCCTAGGAGCTAGCCTATGGTATGATTGTTGTTCGTCCTATGGACTAAAGCCATCCGGTTTATGTAGACACCGGAGAGGGCTAGGGTTACACAGAGTCGGTTATAAAGGTAGGAGATCTACATATCCGTATCGCCAAGCTTGCCTTCCACGCCAAGGAAAGTCCCATCCAGACACGGGACGAAGTCTTCAATCTTCTATCTTCATAGTCGTGGAGTCCGGCCGATGATGATAGTTCGGCTATCCGGACACCCCCTAGTCCTGGACTCCCTCAGCTGCCGTGCTCCCTGAAGCATGTCCACAAGCCCCCATGCCATTTGGTAGGGCGCTTGATGGCCACAGAGACCGCGCAATGCCCTGCATCACCTACCGAGCTCGCTCATGCAGTTGTGAGAGGTCCTGTAGTAAATCACCTGAAGAAGCGGGCATCTCCTCCTTAGGGCGACCCGTCAGCATTCCTGCAAACATAACTTTTTCAATATGCTTCCTCGCCGAACTATATTACAGTACATTTAGGCACTTACGATAAATGCCACGGTGAAGCCTTTTGTTCTCCTTCACGGAGTCCGCGAGCTGTGCGCGGACGCCTTTCAATTCCACGTCCAGCCGAACATTGGCATCTTGGAGCATATTCTTATCATGCTTCACTTGCGTCAGAATGCGCTCACCGGCCTTTAGTTGCCTCTGGAGATGCGACTCGTCATCCCCGCTGCCCTCCGGATTTATTCCGAGGTTGTCTACAGAACTTTCTGTTAAATTTTTCATACTAGCCAGTTGCCAACGGGTGCATTTTCATATAATTCAGATACATATATTACCACATGAGACCTTCTGGGATTCCTCTAGCTTGGCAACTGTGGCCTTCAGCTGAGTCTTGCACTCCTCTAGCTCCCGAGACAATTGCTCATTCTTATCTACAAGAACCTGCGCATGAATTGATACTTAAAACTGTTGTTTCAACCGTTTCAAGTCTCAGGGGCTACTGCTATATATATGCTCATCAAGCTTTGTTACCCGTATATCTCTGGTATACTGGACTGTCGCCCGAGCGAGTCCGCTTTGAGCAGCTCGGATGTATGCGTCTCCCAAATTAAAGGCATTAAATGCCTCTTCGGAAAAGATGTTGTTGTGAAGCACGGCCCGTCGACGCCGATGATCCATGGCGCTCTCTACCTCCGAATTGGTGGCGGAGAGCATGTATGCGTCCTCTGCCGGAGGACTATGCGGCGTCAGCCCTACGTCCGCCTCCTCTCTCGAAGTTGGTCTTGGAGCCTGACTGGTGGAGGCGTGGTTGGCAGGATCTCCGGATATAGTCCGGATACTTCTCTTCCTGCCAAGATGTACGAAGGGTACCGTTATACTTCAAACGACAACTAAATTACATGACATGTTATTTTCTTACCTCTGTAGAGGCGTGTCGGTTCTAGTCGCCTTCCTCTTGAGCCTACCCAATCCGGACGGCTGTGGCTGACGGGTCCCTAGGGGCTCGGCCCTGCGCTCCGAACGTCGCTTCTGCAAAAGCACGACGTATCAGGGAGAAGGTGTGACATCAGGAGAGAATTCTCTTCGGAGGATCGAGTTTTCGGCTTGGCTTACATGCGACGAAGGTAACAGTCCGAGATAATCGGCGGTAATAGCCACTGGGGCGCCGTCACGACTCACCCAATAAAATATCCCGTTGACAAGCTCCACGGCCGCATCGGGGTCTTATTCGAGTCTTGGATCCAGGGCCCTTCGGGGTCCTTTGGCTGCGGAGAAGGGCTGGTGATTCCTTCCACGTCCCTCCCCAGTTCCTTCTTGGAAATATCGATGCAGGTAACTTTAGCAAAGAACGTCACAATAAGTGAAGCGATAAAATAAATGACGACTTACCCAGTTTGGGGGATTGTACATGGAGAATCCGTCCCACGGTTTGATATGGAGGAATTCTTCCTCTTCTCCTTTGTACAGGTAGGACAGTATCCTTGCCAGAGCGGTGGGGGAGTCCGAACCCTTACGGCCGCAGCGGGTGGCATCGTCTGTCCCGTTGTAGTGCCACATGGGATTGCTCCAATATTGAAGCGGTTGCACTCCCCGCATTATGCATATTGCCATCACCTCGACTATCGTCAGTTCGGATTTAGCCAGTAACTTTATCCTGCTCATCTGGAAATGTACTTCCCGGGAATCCTCTTCTTGGGGGCCTCGGGGGCGCCAGCTTAGACGTGCCCTCGGCGGGGAGTTACTAAACTTGGGGAGTCCTGTCCGGACTGGATCCGGAAGGGGAGCGTCGTCAATATAAAACCACTCTGAAGCCCAGTTATCTGGTGCCTTCTTGGGAGTACCGGACAGGTATCCGGTCTCGGCAATACGCCATACTTCGGCCCCGCCCACTTGACATAGGAATCTCCCTGGCTGCGGGGGACAAGGCAGAACAACTTCTTCCACAATCCAAAATGAGCCTCACAGCCTAGAAATAGCTCACAAAGGGCGACACACCCTGCTATATGCAGTATGGAGGCTGGGGTAAGATTGTGCAGCTGGAGGCCGTAGAACTCCAGAAGCTCACAAAGGAATGGATGAATAGGAAACCCGACACCCCTTAACAGATGCGGAATTAAGCATATTCGCTCCTCTGGAGACGGATTGGGGGATCTCTCTGCTTGTTCTCCACCATTATAGGTGGCCACTCCGGCTCGAACAGGGACCATGAATGCCGGCGGGAGGAGCCCTTGGGTTTGTAACTTTATCAAATGGCTATGAGAAACTGAACACTCTCCCCAGTCTCCCGGCTTGGGGCAAGGGGAGCGAGCAGAAGAGCTGCGACGACCGGCCATGCTGGAATGGTTTTTTTCTGGGCGCTCTGTTGGATGCTTGCTCGAGGAGGGAGAGTGAGGTTTGGATCTGGGAATCCCCATCTCTTCAAATAGACGGCTAGCCCAAAGGACCGAGGGTGGCAAATGCAAAATGCCTCGACTCCTCGCATTCGTTCGACACGTGGAAATGGTCATTATTGATACACTGAAGCCGAGGAGTACAACATCGATGAAGATGCCGGACACTGTTCGTCATGAAGGGAACCTTGGAGTATTTGGAAGGAGGAACCCGCCTTGCAACGTCGAAGACAAGACTGCGCGCCGGACTCATCGTCATTGAAGCCTGGTTCAGGGGCTACTGAGAGAGTCCTGGATAAGGGGGTATCCGGACAGCCGGACTGTATACATCGTCTGGACTATAGAAGCGTCAAGATACAAGACTCAAGACTTCGGCTTGTGTTCGAATGGGACTCTCCTTTGCGTGGAAGACAAGCTTGGCGATCCGGATATTATGTTTCCTTCCTTGTAACCAACTCCATGTAAACCCTAGCTCTCCGGTGTCTATATAAACCGGAGAGCATGGTCCTTAGAAGGCCGATCACAATTACAATCATACCATCATAGGCTAGCTCTTAGGGTTTAGCATCTACGATCTCGTGGTAGATCTACTCTTGTATTCCACATATCTTCAATATTAATCAAGCAGGAAGTAGGGTTTTTCCTCCATCGAGAGGGCCCGAACCTGGGTAAACATTGTGTCCCTCGCTTCCTGTTACCATCAGCCTAAGACGCACATATCGGGACCCCCTACCCGAGATCCACCGGTTTTGACACCGACACCCCCTTGGGCCCATGCGCCTAGGGTTGGGAGGAAACCCTAAAGGGGGCGCCCCCTTGCTTGGGGGGCAAGCCCCTCCCCTTGCTCCCCCTATAGATCTCATCTAGAGGGGGTCGGCCCCCTTCTCCCTTCTCCTATAAATAGAGGGGCGAGGGGAGGGCTGCAGCACCACATCCAAGGCGCAGCCCCTCCCCTCCCCAACACCTCTCCTCCTCCGCAAGAGCTTGGTGAAGCCCTGCCGGAGTACTGCCACTCCATCACCACCACGCCGTCGTGCTGCTGTTGGAGCCCCTCTTCCTCAACCTCTTCTTCCTCCTTGCTGGATCAAGGCACGGGAGACGTCACCGGGTTGCACATGTGTTGAACGTGGAGGTGCCGTTGTTCGGCGCTAAGATCGGAATCCACCGCGATCTGAATCGCTTCGAGTACGACTCCCTCATCCGCGTTCTTGTAACGCTTCCATCTCGCGGTCTTCAAGGGTATGAAGATGCACTCCCCTCTCTCTCGTTGCTAGTTGCTCCATAGATTGATCTTGGTGATGCGTAGAATTTTTTTATTTTCTACAACAATCTCCAACATCATCCGATAACGGCGCCGAAATGTTTTCTCACCGTGCAATGGACCGTCGGCGAAGTAGTCCGAGTAGAGCATGCAGTAGCCTTCCAGACGATGCCGGTTCTTTGCTTTCACTTGTCAATGTGGGCCGAGGAACGCTTTTCCCTTACGCTGGAGCCCCAAGCGCCCCCCAGTGCGCCGGGTTCGGCCTGCGAGCGCCGGGCGCAAAAACGGGCCGAGCCGGCGAAATTCGCCATCCTGGGGGCGCGACTGGGCCGATTTTCGGCGCCGGCGCAAATAAATCGCTGCGGGGAGGCCGTCCTGGGGGCACGGCTGGAGATGCTCTAAGAGCTCCTGGCCCCCCTCCAGGCATCTCTACTCCTAATGGAGCAGTTGGTGAATAGTCCGCGCGGTTTATATTCGTCATCCTTCACCACCGTTTTTTTTTCGTCATCATCTCATCTCTGCCAAAAAAACCTTTGCGAAAAAAACCCTCGAGCCCTGAGCAGATCGATCTCCCCCGCCGACCTCACGCCCGATCGCACGCCCGATCCACCACTACCCCCCCTCCCCGGCCGATCCATCCCGACCGCCGCCGCCCTCTCCCCGCACTCGTACCCAAGGAATCAGCCGGCGGCCAGATCCGCCCCTCCACTCACCCAACTCTCCCTCCGCCGCCGCGGATCTCGCAGGGAAGACGCGGACGAGATCCCAAGCCGCTGCTCCTCCTCTCCCGGGATGCAGCCGCCGCCGCCGAACCAGGGAGACGCCGGCGACCGTCGCCGCCGTCGTGGATCACCATGACGCCGCCGCCTGCACCGCCACCGCCGCGGCGTCGCGGCTGGCGTTGGCGAATCCATTCCCAGCGGCGGGGGCTTCCGGCGAGGAGGCGAGCGAGCTCGGGGAGCTCCGGCGGGGGCTTGTCGCCGGTGAGGCGAGGCCAAGGCGGCGGCGCGCGGGCGCGAGGAGGCGGGGTCGAGGAGGCGCAGGAGGACGCCGGCCGGTGGGGCTCCGGCGGGGGCTTGGCGAGGGCGGCGGCGGCCGGCGTGCTCGCTTGGGAGGATGGAGGCTGCCTCACCGGGGCTCAGGCGTGGCAGCACGGCGTCGGGCCGTTGCCGATGGCGCCGGGGCCGGGGCGGTGGTTTGACGGTCGACGAGGAGGAGGTGCTGTCCTGGAGCCAGCGACGGCGGCTGCAGCTTGACGATGCCGGCGTCAACAGCTTGCTTCAGGGGCTGCAGGCCGTGAACGGCGTTGTGCTTGCGCGCGAGACCCGTGTCTGATTTGGAAAGAATCAATCCGGTGAAGAAGAAGGCCAATGCAACTGCTCTCTAGCTAGGCACTGGAGTATCTGCACCCCCAATGGAACGCTACGAATTGCTGCTGGTACTGAACATGGGGACGGCGCATGGCACTACAAAGCACTACAAAGCAGTGCCACATGGGTTCCGGCGCATGGGGACGGCAAGATCTGCATCGTCCACATCATCGACACGCAGGTACACACATTGATGCTTGCAGTTACAGTTTCATGTCCTGATCCAAAATGCTACAGGGATCTGATTTTTATTTTCGTGTTGTGATTATTTTTGAACATTTGTGCTTTAGTTTGTTAGCTTGGATGGATTTGTGGCCTCGCCTCATCAGGTCCGGGAGGACAAAAGTGCTTGGCGAGTAGATACATGCAGCACGGGACCAAGAGAAAAAAAATTAAGTACGTTTTGCTGATACAAAAATTATGTTATACACTAGATCAATTATCTCGTCGAGCCGCCGGCACTGTCCCTGGACACCAATTCCATGTGTGATGGATTTTGCTATTGTACCAAGTATTTGCTGAATTTATTAGCATTCATTCATATTATTGGCCGACCGTTATGGTTTTCTGTTTTATAGACTGAACGCTCAAGGGTCGTCAAATTCAGCTTTAGAACAAAAGTCGCGGGATAAGCTCTTTCAGTCTATGGATGGACAGCTGAATGCGCAAGATAGATGATGTTCGGAATTTGGATCATGAGCTTCCAACAATGACCGTGCGAGATGCTGGACATGGCGTACAAGGCCGATGTTGATGGTGGCACATATACTCATCAGCTGCCTACTACACGTCAGGGAGGAGGAAGCTAGGGAACCCATATTTGAAACACGAGAGCAAGGAAAGGATTAATGGTTACTGATGAAACCATTAATCAATAATTGTGATGATTAGTTGTTCCTGAATCACAATTAATCCTTGTATAACTCCATGTGTTGGTGTTTTGAGTGGGTGACCTGTGACCTATTCTATCCAAAAGAATAATGGTGTGCAGTTTCAGTCGTGAGTGGAGGCGATATGGCCACGGACTATATTTATCCTATCAAACCGTCGGTAACTGAAAACTAATCATGCTGGTGGCAATGGGGGCAGCCTTATATTCCCCAATGATGTTTGTGTAAAATGCTATGTTTATTTATTTATTTTGTTCAAAAATCTTGCCTGTGTACAGTTTTTCATGCATGGCACTACAGAACCAAGTATTGGTAGATTTGGTAATGCTTTATTTAAAGTTCTTGTGTACATCAGACTGACTATTACCACAAACATGCCATTTATATCATTTGATGGGAGCCAATGCCAAGGCCTTTTTATGTCCCCATTTATTTAGCATCATCATGGTTAGTCATTCCAATTTTAGAATCTCATAATGTGATGCCTAATTACTTTGACCGATTATGAATACAGTGATTTGTTGTAATTTACAGAACAATTTTTTGATATGATGAGTTGTTTGCAATGTCTGCTTACTGTTTTTACAGGACACCAGATTTCAATACCCCTTTGTAATAATTTCTTTGGTGATTTGTTGGATAAGCACACACCCAGATTTTGGGGATTAGTAACATTAGTATGCAACAGCATCAGGGTTGTCATTCGTCGCGCTCCGTTCCTGCGCCACCGCCGCTGCCGCCAACATACTCTCTGCCCAAGTGCTGCCACTGGGTTGCTGTTCTCCATGCTCACGCACTGCCTCTAGGTCGCCTTTCATTGCGCATCCACTCGTTGTTGCCGGCGTGCTGAGAAGCTTCAATGGAGCCTACTGGTTTAGGACACAAGGCAACTCGGTTTCCCAGGTGTGCATTCTCAAGGACCGGCACACCTAATTCTTTTCCTCACCAGCACATCGACATGGCTTATAATACGATTTATGAATTTAGCTGCGCTGAATTGATTGTTCCACTGGTTTGCTCAGCGCATTTTAGTCGAGTGCACTATATTATTCATGTGTGCAGTTCTCATATACTAGCTTGTGGAACCAATCATCAGTACATAATTTTTTTTAGAAACTAAAGGCACAAAAATGATGCTTCTAATTATGTTTTCTTCTTGTTATTTGTCAACTCAGCTCACAAAAATGTCATCAACTTCATGGGTGAAACTCGGTGCCTGACAGTCAATTCCATTGATTATTTTGCAGTGAGATCAATCAACACATGCTTCAGTCACTTGGCGTCGCCCGCTTTCATACAATTGCCCAATGACTCTTTGATTTAATTGTGCCTCTGACGCTCAGCTACTCAGGTGATTACCAGAATAAATGTTAGACTTTTTTACTGTTCTTGATGTGAGGTTACTAATGGAGCACCAATGATAACCATTGTGGACTTGCTATTCAATTTTTTTGCTGGTTTGTACAGAATGAGAATTTATTATGTTTGTTCATAAGTTATTCTGTTAATGATATAATCATAAAAGTTGTGGCACTTGCCTTAAGTAATGCCCCTGAAGCAAATGCAATGCAACAAATTTTTTTGCCAATTAAGTTTCTCTGTTTTATAAGACAACTAGCTTTTGCTGTAAATCAGACGCAAGCCTTCTTGGTTTACACGTTTATTGGCTAAAAAATATTTTGTGTTTCAATGTACACGAGGGACTGATGAGGGGTATTATATGTAGAATCTCACCAAGCTGAAAGTAGTGTAACCTTTAACATACAGATGATGATTAGTCCATAGATATTGCATTCGAGTTTCTCTTTTTCAAAGTCTGCTCCGACCAAGCACTTACATGTTCAGGTACATTATGTTGGGTTATGTCAAGTACTTTTTTAGTCTCTGCTTTTGTAAATCTTGTGACTTTTCAACTGCCAAATTTCTGGGACAAATCTGAAGGAAGAAGTTCCGAAGTGTGATTTAGTGATATTTTTTTTTCGAAACGGAGGCAAAAGATTTGCCTCATCGATTAATTAAGTAGAAGAGAATTGCCCAGTTAATTAACGGAAAACCAGGCGAAAACCAATACAGACCAACCACACGTGAACTACTCACAGAGCATGCAACCCCCTAAGCACATGATCGCCTGACAACCAAACCCAACACCTAACGTCCACCAACCCCACACTGCTACATCGCAAAGACACCCCAACGAGGGTAACTCGGCCGAAGACCACAGGCACCACCAAATCTACAAAGGCAAGCCAGACCATAAGGACAACCCAAGAGACTGATAACCATCCATCAAGCAGCTGCGGACGCCTTTCCTGTGGCGTCATTCTTCTTTCCTTTGCTCCTGAGAGCCTCCTCCACAATCGCCTTGCCAGATCCAGGGCTCACCCTCTCCAAACTTTGAGCAAGCTATGAAGCTCTAAATCGAAGAGAATGTCATTGACCTTCTCACGCACGGAAACCTGCCCAACGGTCACGTGCGAGTGGGTGACTGCAACATCAGAACCTCCATGCTCCACAGAGACGAGCGACTGGTTGGGCTCCGAAGGATCAGGCGCCAACATACCAAACGCCTCAACATCATCAGCCATAGGTACCACTGACACGATGTACTCAGGCGTCTCCAGTTGCTCACAATATAGAGCCTCGGAGTTAGGCGCCAACACACCTGTCTCATCAACCTCGCCACTCAACGACGCCACATGTCCAATGGCCATAGATGAGGCAGTGACAGAACCAACCAAGTCTCCACAGTCCGCAGAGGCGGGCGGCTGACAGGACTCTGACGGTGGAAGTGAGGGTGTCATGGCCACCGCCAACAACTCCAATGCGCTAAGCTCCGTCGGTAACACTATAGATGATTCCCCACAAAGCTCATGTAACTCAGGCATAATCTGCAGAACCGGAGCTACGACCTCGGTGATAATCGCGCTCCCACGAACAAGCGGCGTGACATGCAGAGCACGAGGAGAAAAATCTCCAAAGAAACATTCTGCATCCTCAACAATGGAACCAACCTGGAGCTCAGGTAGCAAAGGCACAACCAACGCAACCTCAAGCTTGGCTAGAGCGTCGCGAAGCTCAGCACGGAGCATCTCAACCTCCTGAAGGAGCTCCGTCCGCAGCAGGGCAAGTTGTGACTCCAAAGCAGAGACCAAAGAGGCGTTGACATTGGAATCCTTGCAACAACCAGATTGGGACCTTGGCGGCACCAACACACACGGCGACGAGTGGCCCACAACCTCATCCCAACTCCTGGTCAGCGAAGGACAAGGCTGGACGGACGGGGAGCGGCTCCACTGGAGAGGAGCATGAGTGATCGGAGAACGATTGCGAGCGGCCGGAGAGGAAGCACGACATAACCTCTCCCGATGTCCAGGGCGACGACAGCGAATGCATCTGAATGGCTAACGACCATTGTTTTTAAGGCGTCTACAAGGCGTCGGCCTTGCCTTACGTGCATGCCTAAGGCGTCCGCCTTAGTCCATAGGGCGTCCAAGGCGTCCGCCTAGGCGCCATTCTTCCCGCCTTAGGCAAATGAAGACGCCTTAGACAGGGCAGGGAGTTCAGGCGGGAAACAGAGCTCTGGGCGGGAAGAGAAGGGCGGGAAACAGAGTCTGGGCGCCAACAGTTACTAGCAGGGGGAGAGAGAGCCCTAACCAGTTTCAGTTTTCCCCCAACCCCACCTCTGGCGGCTGGATCTGAGCTTCTCCAGCAACTTCTCCCCCTCCTCTCCGGCTGCTTCTCCCCCTCCTCTCCAGCAGATCCGCCTCCCCCTCCTCTCCAGCAGATCC